>NC_087213.1:77472105-77494605 GCF_015104395.2 Macrobrachium nipponense | reverse complement strand
ATTCAAAATGACTGTGCCAGGAGCTCAAAGGCAACATGTAAAGTATGCAGCCCAGTCAATGTCCAAACCATGTGCACTACTGTAAAGGTTTGTTTCAGGAGAAAAAGGTTTCATTTAATCCCAGGAGTGGTTGGTGACAGCTAATTTTATAGATGTAGCAAATGACTGATTTGATGAATTCCAGTGAAAGAGATGGAGATGTAAACTCAAGAAATGCCTATGGTGTGCTTGTAATCTACTAGAAAGAAATTTTAGATAGAATAGTAAACAAGATCAGAAATATGGATGAAAGGTTACGCGGGTCGTTATTTAGTTTTCAGAAAGGTATTTTTTCTAGAAAATTTTTGATTGGGCTATTTGATATGTTAAGCTCTTTATAAAGCCTAGATTAAATAATGATCTAGAGGATGAATCAAGACTCCTTGGAACCATTTTTTGGATCAGTTAGGCGGATGCATGGTCCTCACGAATTCCCCAATACTTTGAGTTGCAAGTATCGACTCTGATCCTTTTTATCTGTGATGCATCACTATGCCGTGACTGGAATAATGAGTTAAAAGCCACAATCACATATATGATAGTAAGCGCCTCAGTGGCGTGGTTGGTTTGGTGGTTGCTTCTCACCTCGATTCTCAGCCATTCCATTGAGGAGAGACAGATGTGTATTTCTGGTGAAATACAAAAAGGTTAAAGACAGGGAACTTTCGATCGTTTGCACAACGGTCGAAAGCTCCCCGTTTTTTAACCTTTTCGTATTTTGAAAAATATATCATCAATACATTTTTGTGGCTTTCAACTCATGATCCCCAGATGGGCTGGCACATGTCCCGGGACCCATGGCGGGCCCCGCCCGCCCGTCCGGGGATCCATGGCGGGGCGGGTCCTGCCAGGGTGACACGTCACGGGACACATGGCGGGCCTCGCTTGCCCGTCCTGCAGCACTTGGCAGCCCTTGCCCGCCTGTCAAGGGAAACGTGGCGGGCAAGCTGTTCAGGGAATCCATGGCAGGCCCCACCCGCCTGTCCCGGGACACGTAACGGGCCCCGCTTGCCCATCCCAGGACCTGTGGCGGGTCTCTCCCACCGTTCTGGTACAGGCGAGCGAGGCCCGCCACAGGTCCTGGGACGGGCTGGCGAGGCCCGCCATGTGTCCCGGGACAGGTGGGTGAGGCCCATGCCTAAATGTCCAGGGACCCAAGGGGGTCCCTCGCCCACCCGTCCCGGAACCATGGGGTGCTTCGCCTGCCCGTCCTGGAACCCTTGGCGGGCCTCGCTCGCCCATCCCGGACCTGTCGTGGGCCTCACCTGCCCGTCCCGGGACCCATTGCGGGCCTTGCCCGCCCGTCCCGGGACCCATGGCCCGCCATTCCCGGGACCCATAGCGGGCCTCACCCACTCATCCCGGGACCCATGGCGTGCATCGCCCGCCTGCCCTGGGGCACGTGGTGGACCTCGCCTGCCCATCCCGGGACACGTGGCGGGCCCCGCCCGCCTGTCCCAAGACCCGTGGCAGGCCTTGCCTGCCCGTCCCGGGACATGTGGCAGGTCTCACCCGCCAGACCCTGGACCTGTGGCAGGCCACGCCCACCCGTCCTGGGACATGTAGCAGGCCTCACCCGCCCGTCCCAGAGAGAGCAATTCCTATTCTTAGCCACAGAACCAGAATATGCCACTGAATCTTTAAAATTCTACTGGGGATTCTCTCAGTTTTCTGCTTTTTCTCCTGGCACTCCACGAATCCTACTGAATCCTTTCAATTCTCCGGGGGCTTCTCTGAATCCTCTGCTTCTTCTCCTGGCATTCCACGAATCCTACTGAATCCTCTCAATTCACCTGGGGTTTCTCTGATTCCTCTGCTTCTTCTGGCACTCCACAAATCCTACTGAATCCTCTCAATTCACCTGGGGCTTCTCTGAATCTTCTGCTTCTCCTGGCACTACACGAATCGTTTCATTTTCTTCATGGTTTCTACAATCCTTCCATTTTTCTTTCCCTTTCAGGAATAAATAAAACATTTTAACATATTTATTTCCGTTCAAGTTCAATTTCCTTCAAGGTTGAACAAAGCAAACTTATCAAAAAACAAACATCAACATTTCCATACAACATTCTCCTCAAATTTTTCCCATCTGATCCATCTGGTCTGAGATGTATGTCAGCTCGTTCCTCTTGAGTTTCGCAGCCTGAACTTCACACTGAAGTCCACACTTTTCCTTCGTGAGGTCTTCGACTTCCTTCTCCAGGCGCTGGAACCTGACCTCGAGGTCTTTCCTATCGGATTCCCGCTTTTCGGTCGCGTCTTTTTTGTTCCTGGATGAGCCTCGCCATCCACGCCGCTTCTTCGGTCTTTAGCTGCAGGTCTTTCTCCTTCTGTCGTAGGAGTTTCACGAGCCTCTCAACCTCGCAGTTTGCCTCTGCCAACTGCATCATTTCCCTTATCCTCTCACATAGGGCATCCAATTTCCTTCGCGTTGTCCTTCAGCTGCTGATTTTCTTCTGTAATCTTGAGGATCTTGTCTTCCAGCAGCCATTTCTCCCTCTTCTCGTGATTGTTCTCCTTTTTCAAAAACAAGTTTCAGCTTCGAACGAGTGGGACCTGTCTTGCTGTTGCTGTTGCAACAGCTCCTTAGTGATCTGGATCGCACGAGTGCGTTCTTCCCTTCCGCCTGCCTTCTGAATCTCTTCATGGTAGTGGAGCTTCTGTTGCAGCTGAAGAATTATCCTGTCCAAGTTCACCTACTGCTCTCTCTGGCACTGGATGGCGTCTCACAAGGCCGCAATTCTCTCGGTTAGTTCCTTTTCATTGGGCTGTTCAGCTCCATCATTAGCAGTCAGGAGGAACATCACCAGTGAAGAGGCAGCCACAGTTGACAAGATGACTATTCCTGCGTTAGACTTCTCTCCGTAATTCGAACAACTTCTGGACAACAACGTCCCAACAACAGTTGAAGTGTGTTACCTGCAGGCTGCAGAAGCCATACCCAGTTCATATACTCTCTCTCTCTCTCTCTCTCTCTCTCTCTCTCTCTCTCTCTCTCTCTCTCTCTCTCTCTCTCTCTCTCTCTGTTTTACCTTGATTTTTCTAAGTTAAGTTTTATCTTTACTGAGTTTTACAAGATAACTAAAAGATACAATTCTAAAGGAATTAGCCTAGACATCAAGAAAAATATTATATATATTTATATATAATAATTAACTACTGAACCATAATGATTTTCAAAAGCTATAAGTAAGTTTTAAGATTTTAAATTTACATCGTATGGATACAAAGAAAAGATAAAACGAAATTTAATTATGTTAAATTTTGTCATATATAGAAGTGAAAATAAGATATAAAGGTGTACAAAAATTTTATTAAAACATAACTTGGTTCGTAAATTGAAATGCAATATAGAAATAAAGTAGAAAATCCTAACAACCCCATTTCTATTTAAAGCCAAATGACTCTAGACTCACTATGACTGACGTCAAAAATAGGTCCAGCTCTATCTGTGACTTGACTCGACGCGACGTGACGTCACTCGATGCATTCGGTGTGAAGGGTTTCTTTCGAAGGCCCATAGAAAGCACGATTCACGATTAAACTGGGTTACGATTAACGATGAGTCATGAATCAGCATGACTCGACGCGATGCACGCGACGCGACGCATTTGGTGTGAACGGACCCTAACACAAGGTACTAATAACATCATTTGCGTACAGTTACCCTTACGAACAATGCTAAGTTTCTTAGAAGTGAAGTAACCAGCACGTCTCATCAAATATTCAGAAATGCTGATGTACCAAAATAAAAGACGTGTCAACAGGGAGCGCGCACACACACACACACACAGGAAGAACAAATCCCAAAAAGACCTTGCGTTATATCATCTCCTATCACCGAAAACGCTGGCCATCATTAAATAACAAGGCTTATTAGTGCATGGTTGTGACAGTAGCTCTTTATCAAAGGCAGTAACTGGAACGGAGGGCCATGACTCGTTCTGAATAGCTAATACGACAAACACGAAAAACCATTTTTCTTTTTTCTTTCTCTTTAAGGTGGACCATATTGAACTGAGACACAGGAAGTGGCATCAGCCACGAGTCTGTGATATATCAGTTTATCAAGATACGTTTATGACATTTATGAAAAACAGTCACTAGCTACTTACATATAAATTTTTTTTGTTTAGTACTTCAATAATAGGCGATATCGAGTGCGGAGGAAGGTAATATCGGATCGCATCCTGATAAATTTATTTGGATATGGAATATGAATAGAATATAAAATTTAGGCCAAAGGCCAATCACTGCGATGTATGAGGTCATTCAGCGCTGAAACGGAAATTGACAGTAAAAAGGGTTGATATGTGTATCAGGAGGAAAACCTCGCAGTTGCACTATGAATTCATTGTTAGCAGAGGGTTGAAAGGAAGATGGAAGAAAGATAATATGAATGGAGGTACAGTAGAGAAATGAAAGGGGTTGCAGCTAGGAGCCGAAGAGTAGCTGCAAAGAACAGTGAGTAATGCCTACAGTGCACCTCACTGACAGGAGATTTGCGCAAGCAAAAAAGGCGAAAGGTCTCTGACAGCAGTAACTGCTCCGAAAATGGGATAGATATTTATGTCGAATGCTACAATAATAGTAAGACACAAAATATTATTCGTTGCTGAAAGGAGCCTTTATATTATTTCATGAGTAACTCAAGTTTCGTAAAAAAAAAAAAAAAAAAAAAAAAAAACAATACTTCATAAATGACGGATCTCACTCAAATTGAAAAGATACCTAACTAAATGAAATCAACGTTTCCTATGTAACAAGGATTAGTGATAACTAAACAATGAAAACCAAGGCAATGGCAAAGGAAAAGAAATACCGATGCAGTGAACTCTCGCTCCAAGCATTGTGACTAACCAGCAGCTCAACTTGCTTTATGAAGGCACTGAGGGTCATCTTATCATTCCATCCATCAGACACAGCATTCTTGCCTATCTTTCTCAGCAAAACACAAGTTTCTAATAGATGATCTAAATTCCTTAACAGTGCGAGTGAATATGGGTACGTGTGTGTGTGTGTGTGTGTGTGTGTGTGTGTGAGAGCGCGCTCGCGCGTGCATGCGTGCGTGTGTGTATGTATGTATGCATATATGTCTGAATATATATATATATATATATATATATATATATATATATATATATATATTATATATATATATATATATATATATATATTTATCACACACACACACACATATATATATATGTATATATATATATATATATATATATATATATATATATATATATATACATACATACACTCACATATATATAATATATATACGTATATGTATCATCATACGTATACTGTATACCCATAAGGAATAAAAAAAGACAAAGGGAAGGCAGAGAGGGTAATACGTCGAAAGGAAGTAGGTCAATCACGGATAACCCCCCTGTCATGCATGACTTAACCGGAGCAAATTTCCAGTACTAATGAAAAGTTTTCTATCTATTTTCGTTCATTTTTTCATAAAGGTTCACCATCGATAATTTCACTCACTTTCGTTTTCCGTCTCTTATCTCCATCTTTCAACGCCATAAATTAGATCCCAATAGTTTACAGTCAGAATTTTCATTCACTTTCATTTTTATTTTCATCTGGCAAACTATTTGTTTCTCTCCGAGTCTTAAATTAGATCTGATGTTCTACGTCTGAAGGATCATTTTCGCGTGACTTTTATAGGGTATAAATATTCCACCCTCGACCTTCCAGGGATCTGAGAATCTGTATGTATCTTCTTTTTTTTTTCATTTTCCTCAAGGCTCAAAATCAAGTACAAAATCACTCGAGTGTGATCTTGTTCACCTTCGATACAAGGTGCGTAAAAATTTTCTTCTTTTTGCTTTTGCGACTACGATCATCGCCAATTCTCGAAGTTTATTTTTTGAGGAAAATGTACCTTATTCAACATATATATAATATGAAACAATCATTACTTTGCCGTTCTTTTTTCATATTCATGAAACATTTTCTAGATAAACACCAACAGCAAGATACGATCAATAATGTTTTATATTTTTTACTTTTACTTAAAAACCTGAATAAATGAATGAACTGCAATAAAGCGTTGTGAAAAATAAAGGATAATTTCTCTGAGACTTTTATTATAATTCTCACCACTGTTGAGCATTATGCTATTGGTCATACTGATTTTATTGTAATTGCTTTCTTCTCCACACCTTCAGCTCAAATGACGGATAATTTCGAAGTTTAGAGGACAATGGGGACCATGATGTGGGAGAAGAGTTCCAAATGCCACAAATGTGATTGATGGTTGCCACTCCTCCCTGTTTCACTTCAGAAGAAGAAAATAAAAAGATCTTGGTTACTGTACCAACAAATATTGTCAAATTTTTACCAACACCCACGGTCGAGTTCAGTTGCAACTGGGTCAGGAATGTTCTATCTGTACAATATTTTATTAGTATACGAATGCAAAGGCAAAATCTACCAGAAACTGCAATCACTTGGACTGATTCCCTTAAGGAGATATATCTCTTAAATACACATATGTCATAACTTCTTCCATAATTCCTAAATGTTTTCGATTTATTGCCATTAAAGCTAAGAACGCTTTCGTAAGGAACACAGCAGAAGGTAATATACTAGACAACCAGGCTTCCAAAAACATGAATGACTTATAGGGGGGAAAATTAGGCAAAGATAACCCGACAATATTCCAGAATTGCACAAAAAATTCTGACAATGCTTAGCATATTGCTTAACCAGTGGTTGAGCTAATGGAAAATCAAACCACGTCGTGGTCGAATATAATTTTATATGCTTGAAAAAATAAAGATATTAATCAAAAGGTTAGAAATGGGATATAACACTATTGCTTAAAATAATGCATTTAAATTAGCTGGCAAAATGAATATTTACTTTTAAAAAATCAACAGAAGGAAAAAGGGGACTTCAAACAACAGTAGCAAACTCTAGCTGATGTCCAGATGGTTTCATTGCGGAGGCTCTAACATCACTCTGAGAGTATGAACCAAAGTAAAGTAGCTCAAATTTCCCTTTGAAATATTCTAGCTTTAAAAAGAAGAAGAAGAAAAAAAAAAACTGAGCGAAGGACACATTTTTTTTTTTTTTTTTTTTTTTTTTTTTGTCGAGCGAACTTCTTCAACATAATTCTCAGCAGATCTGCTAAGTTAAAAGCAGACACAAAATGAGTATGTCACCCCCAAATGAGATGAATACGTTATTATCAATAATTCAATTGTAATATAAAAATACTGACCTTGCAATTACTAGCAACAAGCCCTATTACACATCTACAGCACTCATTCAATACGTGGCGTACTCTATAGTATCTTTGTACAGAAATACACCATCACACACACATACACACACACACACACAGATATATCATATATATATATCTATATATATATATATATATAGTATATATATATATATGGGGTATATCATATATGTATACTTTACACTACATAGTATATATATATATATATCTATATATATATAATATTATAACTATATTATATTAATATAGTATATTAATAATAATTATATGTATATATATATTATATATATATATATAATATATAAACTATATAGAATATACATATATATATATATATAAAATATATATATATTTTATAATACACTATATATACATATATATAATATATATATATACACATATATATATACATATATAATATATATATATATATATATATATATATATATATATATATATAGTAATGTATTTATTGAAATGTTTCATTTAGCAAATATAACCATATTAAGGACCTTGAACACGAATGCATTATGAAAATAATTCTTTACAGAAAAATCAAAACTCAGTCTAAGACTTCTTTAGCATTCACAAATAGAGGAACCTACCAAATCTCCATACCTCAAAGACTAAGATTCCGCTTATAATCAGGTCTCTAAACAAAGTCTAACTGCAAAACCAACGAAACCCAACCTAAATAAGGCAGGAAAAAAAATGAGTACAGTATGCGTCTCGCAATCTAGTCGTACAAGTACCGCACTGCTCCTGGTTCAAAGGATTCGGAATTAATGCTGCCATAAACAAGAAGTTGCTTTATAAAACTCTGCAATTGAGTTCGCTCCGTTGTTTAAATCTAGAGGATTCCCAGATATGTAAATCTCGCTACTAAGATATTAAGATAATGCAGCCGGTTGAGCTTCAAGAGAAAGTAAATTTCATCCTAGGATTAATGCAAAACACAAACACGCACAAAGAGAGAGAGAGAGAGAGAGAGAGAGAGAGAGAGAGAGAGAGAGAGAGAGAGAGAGAGAGAGAGAGAACTATTTTCATGCAACTTTTAGACGTTTTTCGGATTGAAATATGTATTCTATTTTATTTTTACATACAACCACACATCTTTTCCATATCGCTTTGCTTTTGATGTTGAAATTCTTGCCATTTCTTAAATTTTCTCTATAAAAGTAAAACTTACAAGAAATAGGTTAATGTTCTCAATACAGTAAGCTATCTTACATTAGCTCAAGACTCCAGCATACCTTACGTATGAGTACAGAATTTTTATCTAATTTCCTATACTATGATATAGAAATCATCATGCCATAATATTCACTATGTACATAAAAAGAAAGTAATACACCAATGTAAAAAAATGATGCAAGGATGCAAGTTCTTACGGTAAAACTACGCAAATACTGAGCATCCCTAAACATGCGAATGACTTTTTCAGGAAGATATAGTTTAACAAAAAAGGACGTACTCGTGCAGACTGTCACTCAAACAAATGGCTTTCATGATGATGTCTTTGCGAATCAGTAAATTTACCTTTCAACTACAATCTTCGCACAGGTGGTGCTTTAAATTCCTGATAAAATAAATAGACAGCCTAAAAGAACCGAGGACAGTTTCATATAAAACTCTGGAAGTTTTGGTCATGAGACAAGAGACGACTTCATTATTTTAGAATGTAATCTTGACGAGTTTGAACCGTTTAAAACAAATAAGGAATAAATAGCGTAATTCTATAGAACATCAAACTAAAGGGGGTCATTATTTAGTACATTTGTCACATGAAATATACTAAAATAACAACAACAGTAAGAGATTTCAGTCTCAAATCGGGAGGCAAGGCTACAATACTGATAATAAAAGTAATGCGATTTCACGTAACGGTTTGCACCAATCTACCACGGCCATATATCCCAAGTGTTCGAGGGCAGACACGAATTCACGAATTAAGACCGTTTGCATTGTCATAAAATTCAAGAATTTGAATGAAAATGTTTTAGTATGTATTGCAACTTTGTTCTTACAGGAATTCCCAATAAAACAGTTACCGTCTGACCATAATGGTCTGACAGGATCGGAAAACAATTCTCTCTCTGTCTGTCTCTCTCTCTCTCTCTCTCTCTCTCTCTCTCTCTCTCTCTCTCTGTTCCCTTAATTTCACTCATGAAAGCTCATTGAAAAATATATTTCCAATAATGATAGACATTGAGGCAATTTCGCGAAGGACGTGCGTGAACGGATCGAAATTGGTCACGGTTGATATGCTAACACATTTCGACCATTTTAAATAAGGAGTTCTCAGTCGTAATTTGTCTCTTGATATAATTTTTGGAGTGAGGATGGTCCTTAAGGTTTACAGAAATTTGCAAATCTCTTATACATATACATGCACAAACTATATATATATATATATATATATATATATATATATATATATATATATATATATATATATGGATGTATGTGTATGTGCCACATACGCTTTTACACGGATTGAGCAATTTCAACCAAACTTGGTATACTTATAACTTACTATCTGGGAAATAATTGTGGGGTAAGACATCACTGGCACGAAGGGGGGGGGGGAGGCTGTGGGGAGGTGGGTGGGAAAGGGGTGAAAATAAAAATAGTTGAAAACGACAGATATTAGTGTCTAATCCAACGCTTTCGAGGTCGCTGAGATTAATAGTGACACTCACAATGCCCTTCAAGTCAAAGTTCAGCCCCAAAAAGGTGGGGAGGAGTGAAACGGGGTGGGAATGGGGTGACATAAAGATAACTGAAAACGACAGATATTAATGTCTAACATATAATTTTCATGGTTTCTGAGATGAATAGCGACACTTCTGATGCCCATTAAGTCCAAGTTTAGCCCTGATAGAAAGGGGGGGTGAGAAGGGGCGACATGTAATGATAACCGAAAAAGACAAATATTAATGTCTAATCCATAGATTTTGAGGTTGCTGAGATGTGTAGTGACATTCTCAATGGCCTTCAAGTCCAAGTTCAGACCTAATAGGAAGGGGTGGAAGGAGATGACATGTAAAAATAACTGAAAGCAACAGATATTAGTACCTAATTTACAGTTTTCAAGGTCGCTGAGTTGTATAGTGATACTCCTGCTGTCGCTTAAGTCTTCTAAGTTTAGCCCCGATATGAAGAGGGGGTGGGAAGGTGGTGACATCTAAAAATAACTGAAAACTACAGATATTTGTGCCTAATCCATAGCTTTTGAGGTTGCTGAGATGAATAGCGACACTTCCAATGCTCTTCAAGTCCCCACAGGAAGGGGTGGTGAGAAGTGGTAAAAAAAAAGTAAAAAATGATGGATATTAGTGGCTAATCTATAGTTTTTTTTAAACTGGTGGTATGAACAGACACTCCTCATGGCCTTCAAGAGAGAGAGAGAGAGAGGGAGAGAGAGAGAGAGAGAGAGATTATCAGATGTTATTAAGAGTTTTCCTCACTCCCTCTCCCTCACTCTCTTTCTCTCTCACTCCCTCCCTATCCTGTTCAATTATATTACCAAGCATTTTTGCAATTTTATATTTCATTCCTTCTCACACTGGGCTCCCACTCCTTCTTATTAGGGTTAAACTTGGGCTTATAGGGCACTGAGAGTGCTACTATTTCTCTCTGCAACCTCAAAAACTGTGGATTAGATAATATATGCATTTTTGCCATTTTATATTTCATTCCTTCTCACACTGGGCTCCCACTCCTCCTTATTAGGGTTAAACTTGGACTTAAAGGGCACTGAGAGTGCTACTATTTCTCTCTGCAACCTCAAAAATTGTGGATTAGATATTATATGCATTTTTGAGATTTTATTTTTCATCCCTTCTCAACCCAGCCCCCAACCCCCTTCCTATTGGGGCTGAAATTGGCTTGAAGGCAACGGGACTGTCACTATTCATCTCAGTGACCTCAAAAACTATTGATTAGACACTAATATCTGTCATTCTCAGTTATTTTTACTACATGTCACCCCCTTCCCATCCCCACCCCTTTGATGCCAGTGATGTCTTACCACCATAGTATTCTTTTCCAGATAGTAAGTCATGTGTATACCGAAATGAAGTGATAAACCTGTAGAGTTTACTTAGTTACTAAGCCTATAGGCAAAACCAGCCTTGTTTCAGGGAAGCGCTTTCCACCCCACCACCTTTGGTGCCTTCTGGTGCTAGTGATGTCTTACCCCCACAGTACTCTTTTCTAAATAGTAAGTCTTATGTATGCCAAGATTGGTTGAAATTGCTCAATGTGTTTCAGTGTTATGCTGGAACATACACACACACATACATATACATACACATCCATAAATAAATAAATAAAAACTATACATATACATATATATATATATATATATATATATATATATATATATATATATATATATACACGCACACACACACACACACATGAAGGGTTATCTCAGTTGTATCAAAGTCAGCTACCAACTCTATCCCAAATGACCTTGCTAAGAACTCAATGGCTAACCCTACTCCAGTGTCACCTCCTCTACGGGAAAAATGTGTGAGCAGAATAACGATGTATGTACGTTTGGTGTCCAAGGTATGGTCTAGCTCTCTCATTCCAAAGACTTACTAAGAATCCGAAGTTGACAACAACAAAAGGGGGCATTTACTCAACAGCAGCACGTCGATCTTCTCCCCCATACACACACTGTGTCACTTACCATCATCTTACATGTTTGCATGTTTGCACTCCCTGGACATTAAGGTACTTTTGTTCTACCAACACTTCCACTCAATGAAGCCATCTTTGTTTTTGGGGGCCCCCTCTCCTCCTTCCCTTCCAAACTTTTTTAATAATTTTGCTTCATGTTCCATCTACAAGACCAAACCACATTCAACATCAATTGGTTAAGGCATCGGAGAATCAGGTAAGAAACTATAATTTCATACTTATTTATCTACAGGAATAAAGTTTTCCTAGGTAATAAACACGATATATGCAGACAAGAAAAATAGCACCACAAACTATGAAAATCTGATTACTTTGCAACGCCATGCGAATTTCAGAAAGGAGTCAAGAAGAATTCGAAGAATCTCTTTTCCTCATTTCAAATTCTCGCTGCCTAGCACAATAATGGACGCATCTCAAAATATACTCTGTCCACCAAGACAATATAACGACGGGTCATGAATTAAAATGCCAACTGAACGGCACAGACACATAATATAGAGGAAGTATAATATCATGCTAATAAGGCAGCATGAATCTTCAACGATAATTTCTTAATTATAACCTGAGACATAATCAAATTTACATCATGCATAAATGGCGAAGAGAGAGAGAGAGAGAGAGAGAGAGCTTGACACCTAGCTGTTCCGTTTCTCACAACCTTGCTCGTTATCACTAGAGTATCAGGACCTCCAAATTGCCGTCTCTCTTTCACAACGTGACCAACCTCTACATCATCCTTACATTACGTTTATTGAAGGGGTGTTAGTGAGCGGGGAAGGGAGTCAAGAATATACAAGGGCAACAAAGAGAGAGAGAGAGAGAGAGAGTCTGAACATGGTCGGAGATCGTAATCAGCTTTGTCGGGGGCACGATGATTGGAAGGATTGGCAAGTTAAGGTGTTACAATGAATGCCCTTAGAAAGAACTGTAATTGGAGGGGAGGGAAAGGAAGAAGAAAGACTTACACTACAAAGGGGAACAGATAAGGAACAAGATGAGGTATCAAACGGTCTATTACGAGGAAATCTTACGCCTCAGCAGACAGCCGTAACAACGCTAATAGCATATCAGTGGTAGAACAAATAACTTTGTAAAATGGGTGGTTGTTCGTCTATTTTTTTATCAACATCGCTTAACGTGGTAGCAATTAAGGTGATAGGCATTCTCTAAAAAGCTGGGTAGATATCCTTGGGGTGGTAACTTTTCATTACATCTGGAGACACATCACACTTGGATAATGCCTACAGGGTTAACGGCTGAACAGCATACTAGTTTATTATTAGTATTGGAATTCTGCCTTGCAATTCCTCTTATTATTTGGAGACAGTGAATAATAACATTACTGATTAGAAAACAAACTGAGTTTTTGTAATGGATTGAATAGACCTTTCCGCATGCATAGCGGAGCGGTTTCAGATCTCTTAGCACATAGTTTTTAAGGACTCCCGAAGTTAGCATTACAATTGTCAAACCAGGAACAAACAAGAGCGTTCGCAGATAATAAATGATTATCTTTGGTTATCAAAATTCACGGTAGCAGCGCGTAGGTTTGAGAGTTCTTAAGCCTAAAGGCTGCTGAATAGGATAGCAAAAAAATTCCATTTCCCCAAAAGTGTCAACTCTGTTTCTTCATTTCTTCAGCTGCTTCCAGTTACCAGGCCCACCTTTTAGTAAAGCCTTCATAAAATACACAATTAACTTTTAAATCCTAATGGGAGATAGAGAAACAACTAAAAAAATACCAATCCCAATCAAAATCATAACCTCCTTGGTGGTGGCAAAACTGGAAACTTTTTGGCGCAACAAAGGTTATGTAGAATCAGAATTTAATTGTTACTGTTCATGTGCCAATGGGCGTTATTATTGCTAAAATAATTTTACCGGTGTCTATATTCCAAACTTTTCCTCAATAGTCAGTGCTAGATGTATTAATGCCATTCAGGGAAATAGCTGGCAAATTTGGACTTCCTTAACGCAATCTAGAAGTCAAAAATATTAATGGGCAATGAGACAATATACGACAAAAATAAAAGAAAGGGAAAAAAGTTGCCTTATGATGTTTTATTTATTCAAGACAAAACTTTTACGGGTCTCCTCTAATAGCATTCAAGGTGCTACGTCTCATATAAAAAACGGTTACTATTGTCTCGAGCGACTAGCAACGCATTCATTACTTAGTGGCGCCAAATCCATTCGCCGTCCCACTAACTTAGCAATTGATGTACATATCACTCATATTTCGACACTTTAGTAGTTTAAGGATCCTATTTTAGTATAATTTCCCGCAACAACAAAATGTTCACAGAATGTGAGAAAACAAATGTGGACATGACAAAGAGTCCTTCCAGTTGGGACTGGGAATAATTTTGCTATAACAGCAAAAATCCCTTGAACTCCCAACTTGCTAAGTATGAGCTAACCTTGCATGTACAAAATCAACAAATGTTGGTTACAGTTCAAAACTGGACGTAGCGTTAACGTTTTATGCGAGATTTCCGAGCATTTTATCATTTCAGTGTAACACCATGATTTTAAGAAAATGGACAATGAACTAGTTTAGTCTTATCATCCGTTAGAAATGCTGTCCTTAATATGGAGTATGTATCACCATTAAAAGAGACTGCACACATTTGCCGCTATTGTGAACGCAATATATTTCACTAACAAGATGTTATTTTTTCTCTTAGAAGGCAATTTTTCAAGAAGCGTAGACTAGTTATGAGCCGGAATTCAATATGTAATGAAAAGAAGTACTGGTAATACCAATATTTTACAATCAAGAACCTTTTCGACCTCTTTAGACACCACTAGAGCATGAGGATTTATAGGCATTGTTTACATACAGCAACAGAGAACGTGTCACATGTTTAAGTTGGCTTTGTAGAATGCAGCTAACATTTTCGTATTTCCAAGGGTTTTTGTTTGAGACAAACATGAATTCCAGAGCAGATAGGCAACTTTTCGGGTAAAAAATGCGTTTGGACACTGTACGCCTACTGTCGTTTATCTCAATTTACCAATGATAAAAGCATATACACATGTTCATTGCGATAAAAATACCAGTGCCTTATAAGATATATCCTATGGATAAAATGAAAATGTTAGAAAAAAAAAACGTATAACAAAAATATCTTGAAACATTCCTGTATATATGAAAAGAAGTGGGATATAGTAAGGTTACACAGGAAACCCGTTATTAGAGGAGACACGAACTTACTATATGCTGACAATGAACAAAGGATATCGATGAAAAAAAGGTAAATAAAAATGAATGAAAAAAAAAATAATTTAAAAAAATATTATAATGATTGAATCCTACATACAATGACGACGCGGGTAACACAACATAACAAATACGACGATAACAGATCCACAACAGGAAAGTTTCAGAAATTTAGCAATTTCCGTTCGCATGCGATTATATTTGCGAGGCATACACAGGTAAGAATGTTATAACCGAAAGACCCAAGTGCCAAAATACCAAATACCTTCATGATGTGTCACCACTTCCACACCTCCACAAGTAAAAACCGACCTCAGGTCCGTGTTTAAGTCTTACGTATTACAAGGGAAATCATCTTCGTGCGTTTCCTTGATATAAAAAAAAAAAAAAAAATCATGAACTTGACTTTTTTTTCTTTACCCAAAAGCACGAACAAACTGCCACGCCTTTTACCCAGATTTACATCATCGACTAAATCATACCCTAGATGTAATCGAGTCATACTGTCCACTACATAATGAAGTAATAAGTAGTATATCCAATGAAACTACATCAACATACTTTCTGCAGTGACGAATCCATCGTAGATTAGAGTAGTGTCCGAAACCTACATTGCGGAAAAACAGTGACGACAGAAATAATGCTCAGAATAAATGGAAAACTATAAGTACCCTGATTATACATATATGTATATGTATATATATATATATATATATATATATATCTATATATATATATTATATACATATATGTATATATGTACATAACGAGATGAAACTCTAAGTAGTGCTTTGTATAGCGCATTTAACTCCAAATAGTGCTCTGTATAGCACATTAAACACTAAATAGTGCTCTGTATAACACATTAAACCTTACATTTATCAGTAATTAAAAGGTTTCATTTCCTTATGTCACCGTGTATGTACATATAGATATAGAAATATCAACATACCTTAACTGATAAAATGAAAACTAGATCTGAACATAATCCCAATTCTGCAAAGAAATCTCAGGTCACCAAGTCAAGCTTATCAAATCTGGTAATATCAATTTTATAACTTAGGAAAGTTGAGGGATTCATCACTAATATCTATAAAGAAAATCAGCAGTTGTGCTTCTACACTCACACGCATTTTCTCCTTCGCAAAGAAAACTTTCAAATACTACATGTCACAAAGGCGATTTCAAACTAATCAATGTTTTCTCATCCTCCGTTCCTGCGCATTCTCAAGGATTTAAATTAAAACATTCCTGAACAATCAGGATATGCATTCCTAAACACAGTAAAATAAAACTAACCCATTACGCCTTAATATTCACAAGTGTTTCCAGTGAATATTGGGAAATATTTTGGATGAGCTTCATCAAGCGATTCAAGTTGAAAAAAGTATTGAAAAAATCTTGACCTGGTAAATGTGTTTGGTTGCACAAAATGAAGTTTCCTGCTTAAAGTTTCTATTGCAATCAACCATCGTGATACTGGGAATGCAACATAATTAAAGGACGCTTCTTAAACTTCATATGTTGTCTTATTAACAAATGTTTTTCATTCTATTTACAATAAAAACGGAGCTGTCTTGCAGACAATGCCACGGATGCTGATAATCTCTCCTGTTACGTATATATAACCATTCATATATTGATTTTTACATTGCTCTTAATTGCTGACACCGTTCCGCATTACTATATGCGAATGTGCATATTCATATTTAGAAAGTGAGCTTATTTTGAATAATAACTGTTCCTCGCCTCCAGAGAGCATTCATGATAGGAATGAATGACATATTTTACATAAGGATCGTAGGCAAGCTGCATAATAAGACCATAAGGTGTATACAGACTATATGCGTTATCACGAATGATTCTAATTCATTTTTTACCAGTGACGGTCATTCAATAAATAAAACAAAAGCAAGTCAGTAAGCTAATCTTCCGCTGAAACATGTTAAACACGATACGTAACATATGTATATATTATATGTGTGGTTTCCTCTCTCTTCCAAAAGAAGTGGCACTTCTGAAAAGGAAAACTATCTTGCAATTATAGTGAACTAATTGTATTGACAAAAACATAAAATATTAATTCTTCCTCAGAGGCATAAGCCAAGACATTCCGTTTAGACTAAGGCAGTGATGATCCTCCCATGAACCACAGGTATTCCAAGAATTTCCATGACGTTCATTTACAACGGATCACATTTAACCGATCCATGAATACTGCAGATGAATAATCACGCTCACAAAAACGTCCATTAACTGAACAGGCGCGAGGCAGCTGTACGTAACCCGAAAAAGTCAGCTATTTTTAGACAGTTCTGGAAACTGGTTGCCGAAGTAATTATCAGTATCTTTCAAGACCTTGTATGCTTGAGAAAACAAATGAATAGTAGGTTGCATACGTGGATTTCCCAAATTTAAACGCTTTTAACATTTCCTCAATAAACGTAATCATAAATCTAATTAAATTCTCAAATACTCTAAACTTAAGCACAAGAAAAATATCTCAGGGTACGCGTGTACCATCAATTATTCCAGCAAAACATGAAAAAAAAATACTGCTTTCAGTAAAACAGCGCTTACGTAATTCCTCAAGATACATCGTTGAAAACGACCATGACAGAGCGACGGATTCACGTTACTAAGTTGCGGTAATACCTATTATCACTGCGGCAAGTCTGACAGTTTAGTGCAAAGAAAACGGGATTCGCACCCATGTGTGCAAAAGAAAACAGGATTTGAATCGATGCCGATAATTTTTTCCCTTCTTTTCGTCTTGCCTCTTCCTCCCATAAAATATCTTCCTTTACGATCAAACAGAGGTTAGATTCATTAATATCTTACGAGAGTTCCCAAGGCAAACACCTCTCAAAAGCATTTAATCTTCTCATCTCTCGTGAGAGATTAATTCTCCGACTCAAGGCATTTTCCACCGAGGCAGTTTTTCTCCCATGGTTTTTGGATCATGAAATGATCGTCGAACCAGTGACAACAACTAAGCAGCCTATTATTCCTTCTGAAGCAAACACGGTGATATTCGCAAAAACTGAACTATTAACAAGGGTTAGGGGTCGGCTATATAAACAAGGTCATCCTCGTGAAATCTTAATCTCGTAATGTGATACGGCAAAGGAAGTGGTTCTCGTGCTGCGCTATAAAAACAATTCCAGTCTTCGTGGGAGAGAGTTAAGCCACATTCAAACACTCAGCTTTGGTATTATATATATATATATATATATATATATATATATATATATATATTATATATGTGTGTATATATATATATGTATATATATATATATATAGTATATATATATATATATATATATATATATATATATATATATCATTCACGATTAATATTCATGCTTCATGTGTCATGCTTAGGCATACATGTTAACGATTAGAAACTTTATGATTGCATAAACGTATGAACCGTAATGTAACTACAATATGCTAAACTGTTGCCGTTGCTCAGACGATTTCAACACAAATGATTCAGTGAAAAGATTGTCGGCACTAATACATGAAGTAAAGCCAAACGATGTAGGCAAACAAGTACGTACATTATTTGCGCATACATCAAAATACGCTTACATGCATGTCTGCGCGTCATCTACTATATTGGCTATAGTATCCTCAAATCAACCTCACAACAAAATTATTTTTTTTGCGGATACGCGTTTGCAGATCTTACACGGAAAATATCAACCGGGAAAAAACTGAAGCATTTGGGCCGCCCTAGAATTAACATCAATTAAATATCTCTTGTTCCAGTCGTTCCATTGAGGGGAATAACTAAATGGAAATAAAACACGCATGAAATTACAAAGCAACAGTTCTTAGAGAAATGAGCCTTCTAAGGAAAGGAGTGAATTATATTTAACGTACACTCTGCTTTGCTTCGGTCTCAGGCGCAATAATCATAACAGTTTCCAAGTCCTTGAACCTATCTCTGGGACCTCTGTATTAGCAAAGAACTTCTTAAGTACAACGTGATGAACAGTCTTTTAGTGAACATATATCACTGTTAGGTGTGCCGCTAGAGCAAAGGTGATTACTGAAAGTGGTAATTGAAGGTTAAATTACGCGTTAAAATTTCAAGAGGCAAAAGAAACTCAAGTCCCAAGATCCTCAAAATTCCGTTACTTCTCACCTTCCTCCAACACCGGCGATAACTTTTTTGACAATTTCTTTCGTATGTTTTCCTGAAAGGATTAAAGGAACACAGTATGACAGGTTTGATTTTATACCAAATTTTCGAATCGGCAACACATCAAGACGAATCCTGGTACACGAACGGACAAAGTCACCTGTCACGCTCACACAGGTGCATACGTGTGCATATATAGTACGTACAAATCCATCAGCACAAAATTTTGTGCTTTTCACATGAGGGCGTTCAGCTCTGATTACGGTTGCTGTTCAATTAAATTTATTTATCCCTGTTCCATAAGAATGGTTAAATAATAACTAATAATAATAATAAATAATAATAATAAGAATAATAATAATAATAATAATAATAATCATATAAAAAAATAGGAAAAAAACTCTATCACGAGAGCACATATAATGTTCAAAAGGGTCCACAATAATACAAAGCGTTAAGAGTCCGTGTATAATTTTTTTTTTTTTTTTTTTTTGACTGAAGATGAACCCAGGGAAGGGTTCGAAAGCTTTTTGTATTCTTAAAAATTATACATGGACTCTTAACACTTTGTACTATTGTGTACTCTTTTGAACAAAATAATAATAATAATAATAATAATAATAATAATAATAATAATAATAATAATAATAATAATAATAATAATAATAATACAAAAAGGCAAAGTAACGAGAACTGAAGGGATAAAGCTACCAGAAGGGAGCAACATCAAACGCATAGATGGGGCAGGATACAAATACCTGGGAATAATGGAAGGAGGGGATATAAAACACCAAGAGATGAAGGACACGATCAGGAAAGAATATATGCAGAGACTCAAGGCGATACTCAAGTCAAAACTCAACGCCAGAAATATGATAAAAGCCATAAACACATGGGCAGTGCCAGTAATCAGATACAGCGCAGGAATAGTCGAATGGACGAAGGCAGAACTCCGCAGCATAGATCAGAAAACCAGGAAACATATGGCAATACACAAAGCACTACACCCAAGAGCAAATACGGACAGACTATACATAACACGAAAGGAAGGAGGGAGAAGACTACTAAGTATAGAGGACTGCGTCAACATCGAAAACAGAGCACTGGGACAATATCTGAAAACCAGTGAAGACGAGTGGCTAAAGAGTGCATGGGAAGAAGGACTAATAAAAGTAGACGAAGACCCAGAAATATACAGAGAGAATGACAGACCGAACAGAGGACTGCACAACAAACCAATGCACGGACAATACATGAGACAGACTAAAGAACTAGCCAGCGATGACACATGGCAATGGCTACAGAGGGGAGAGCTAAAGAAGGAAACTGAAGGAATGATAACAGCGGCACAAGATCAGGCCCTAAGAACCAGATATGTTTAAAGAACGATAGACGGAAATAACATCTCTCCCATATGTAGGAAGTGCAATACGAAAAATGAAACCATAAACCACATAGCAAGCGAATGCCCGGCACTTGCACAGAACCAGTACAAAAAGAGGCATGATTCAGTGGCAAAAGCCCTCCACTGGAGCCTGTGCAAGAAACATCAGCTACCTTGCTACGAGCACCAACCTGAGGGAGTGATAGAAAATGATCAGGCAAAGATCCTCTGGGACTATGTTATCAGAACGGATAGGTTTGATACGTGCAAATAGACCAGACGTGACGTTGATTGACAAGGTCAAGAAGAAAGTATCACTCATTGATGTCGCAATACCATGGGACACCAGAGTTGAAGAGAAAGGGAAAAAATGGATAAGTATCAAGATCTGAAAATAGAAAAAAGAAGGATATGGGATATGTCAGTGGAAATCGTAACCATAATCATAAGAGCACTAGGCACGATCCCAAGATCCCTGAAAAGGAATCTAGAAAAACTAGAGGCTGAAGTAGCTCCAGGGCTCATGCAGAAGAATGTGATTCTAGAAACGGATCACATAGTAAGAAAAGTGATGGACTACTAAGGAGGCAGGATGCAACCCGGAACCCCACACTATAAATACCACCCAGTCGAATTGGAGGACTGTGATAGAGCAAAAAAAAAAAAAAAATAAATAAAATTAATAATAATAATAATAATAATAATAATAATAATAATAATAATAATTCCATTTACTTCAAGTGGGCTCTTATGTAAGCTATTGTACCCGTACTATAAAAAAAAATGTGGTAACGAAAGGATGCAACCATTCTATAGTAAAACGTGTCATAAGCAAACGTAGGGAACTTCTCACAAACATATCACAAACAGGTCAACGACCGTAAGCGGAGGCCAATCTGTTACAAATGCTGGATAATCATAAGAAGTATTGGTAAGAACTGCCAATAAGTTGTTGACTTGTAGTCAACCTGTTTGTGACGTGTATGTGAAAAGTAGCTGATGTGTTTATGACATGTTATGCTGAAATATGGATGTCCCCTAAGGTCTCTTATACACGATACGTGGGCAAGTAAGGATTTAGCGATCAGTGTCGAGGTATGGTACCTAGGAACGCAAATATTCAGCTCACTAGTAGCTGCCCAGGAAGTGTAGGTGGTTCAGCGTTTCTGTCTACAGGAGAAGTTTTCGAGCGCAGCTTCGAAACCATACTTGGCCGAGTATCGTGTATAAGAGCCCGGAGACAGCAGGGACTGCAAGTCCCGACACTAGAAATGTAATGTACCGCTCTGAAGCAAGGATGAGATACACCTGGACCGGATGACTGTAAATCTGAATGTGGAGTTTCTTTCACATCCTCTTGACTGATTATCAACGCTGCACATAGGAAAACGTATATGGATATATACTGCACTGTATACAGTATGTTTTCATACTTCGAAATTCTAGCTTTTAAAAAATATAATTTCTGGAAGAAGTAAGCATTCAACGGTAGTTATTACAAGTACCACATACGGGAGAGAACGAGGAAAAATTTCCTTGAAGGAGTTAAAATACTATTAGGGCACCACGGCAAAGCAGGTGCTTGAAAGTATTCTCAGCCCTCTAAGAAACAAAATGCTTAAATTCATTGAAGTGAATATAAAATTTCCCAATACGGACATTTGCTTCTTAGAAATCTGTCCCAATATTACGAATTCCATGAAGACAGAAATAAA
>NC_087213.1:77447105-77467105 GCF_015104395.2 Macrobrachium nipponense | reverse complement strand
AGATTTTCTTTTGCAAAACTGAGTTGACAAGCACACAGCAAATCATTCATGAAAACCCCAATTCTCACACAATCAGTACACCAATAATGGGAAACCCAATCGGACAACCGGACCAGAAAAATAAAAAGGGAAAACCTAATTTACTAATGGTAAAAATCCAAAATGACACATGGGGCCTGCAGCTCAATATTGGAAAACCAGATTTAAAAAGGCCAACAAAACATTACCACCATTGAGTAAATCTCAATGACAAAAATGTCTGCAAGTTCCTAAAGGAAAATACATTTCAAAAACAGCTTTAAACACAACAGTGGAAAATAATTATAACCATCGAGACTTGACTTACAACACAGTAATATAATAACAATGAAAATTTTAAACTTCAATGTAATGAAAAGAAATAAAAATGCATCTATATAATTTGAATTACGACAAATGGTATACCGTTTTAAGAGGCCATTGATGAATAAGAGCAGAAATCATGACAACACAACCTGAAAACAAAGTTTAAAGTCTACATAGCTGGATCAGGCGTATTATTTTCCAAAACAGAAAATGACAGTAACGAAGCTCTCTTGGGAATTTTAAAAGTATTTCAAATGAAGTTTAAAAAAAACCTTCTTTGAATCAACCCTTAGTAAATGACACGAAGAATTATGAACTGCATAGAATCATTAAGGGAAACTATGAATTAAAAGGAAGGTGTTCCCAAGCCTAAGTTGTACCTCTTTGACTAGCGAATTATAATGACTAAAACAATTAAAAAAAATTTATGAAATATGGACTGATGGAAATATGACGTTCCTCCTAAAAATAAACGCTAAAATTAACGCGATAAAGACATTATACATTCTAAGCATACAATGGAATGACCTGAAGAGCAGGTGTTAGAAAACTACTCGGCTACATAATATTGTTCAACAAAAATGTACAACAAAATCTTTTATCCATAATACAAAAATATCATAAGGTGAGAGAAGACGAAAATTCTCTGCTCTCTTCTGGGAAGATCGGAATAAAGTGAAAAGAGAAAAACTTCTGCATTAAGAAATTGTGGTATAGTTTACATATCACCATCCAGATTTTTGCATAACCTTGTCACGCTCAATTTATAACGCATTACCTGTTGCAATGATGAAACTAAAAGGGTCAAACTGGGTCACGACCGACCTGGTTTATGTATCACGGGTTATCATTCTCCCTACAGACAATGAACGGAATCGTGGATCTCGGCGTTTTTCTCTTCTTTTTATCTTTCCCTCTGCATCACACTGGGTGTAAAATCAGAGCGCTCGCACTGCACACCTACACGCAAATTTCTAAACTTTTGATCTTTGGTAGAAAGTTTAATTATGTCATAAAGAATAATTTAGTCCTAAAATTAATGACTGAGTCGTAAACATTATCACTCTTAACTTTGTACAATTCGTCCATGCATATACGGTAAATTAAGAGAGATATTCTTTGAAAATCTAGATACAAAAATATGTCTGCAACATGGCTTTACTCATTTCATTTATTTCATTTACATTACAACAACTGTTTATACATGTTTTTATAATTCTTAGACTGGTCCGTTTAGATTTATTTTCCTTTTTATCTACATATTTCTTGACATCTCTCTATGCTTTTCTCCTCTTCATATTCAGTCGTTTTATTCCTTGAAAGCTCCCTTAATAATTGTATGTCCTTCCGTCTTGTTTTCCAAGATTATTTGCTGCATAATAATAATAATAAAATAATAATAATAATAATAATAATAATAATAATAATAAAATAATAATAATAATAATAATATCAGAATCATGAATCGGTAGCTAAAGCCTTCCACTGGATCCTGTGCAAGAAACACCAGCTATCTTGCAGTAGTAAGTGTTACGAGCACCAACCTGAGGGAGTAATAGAAAACGATCAGGCAAAGATCATCTGGGACTATAGTATCAGAACAGATGGGAGATACGTGCAAATAGACCAGACGTGACGTTGCTTGACAAAATCAAGAAAAAACTATCACTCATTGATGCTGCAATACCATGGGACACCAGAGGAGATGAGAAAGGCAGAGAAAAAATTGATAATTATCAAGACCGGAAAATAGAAATAAGAAGGATATGGGATATCCCAGTAGGAATTGTACCCATAATCATAGGGACATTAGGCACGATCCCAAGATGCATGAAAAAGAACCTGGAAAAACTAGATGCTGAAGTGGCTCCAGGACTCATGCAGAAGAGTGTGCTCCTAGAAACAGCACACATAGTAAGAAAAGTGATGGACTCCTAAGGGGGTAGGATGCAACCCGGAACCTCACACTATAAAAACCACCCAGTGGAATAGAATGACTGTGACAGAAAAAAAATAATATCTTTATATATAAACGCAAATACGTATACGATTAACATATTCTAAAAGTATAGAAGAATGGCCTCTAACCTTAAATAACTCAACGTAACATGTTCGGGAGACAGGACAAAACAGTTTTAATGACCTCCCTATGAATATCAAGTGCACAACGAAAACAAAAGATACAATTCCGGATACGAAGGAAAGATCCATCACGATCTGGGGTCCTTATCTCGAAGAGGGTCGGATTGCATCGGTCCGAATATGGCCTTACACAGAGGTCTCTGCTCGCATTACGGCACTCTTGGATGAAATGGCATCTGGTCTCCCGGCAACGAGACCCTCTCAGGACCAATCAAAACCCATCTTTATTGCCGGGCGATACCTAAGAACCTTCCTCATTGGGTGAGGACAAGGGCTGAAGACTGAGCTGTGTCTCAGAGCATTTTGGCCCATGCCACGTAAATAGAGTTACCAGCGGATCACAAGGGCCATCGGGACCTCCGATCGCAGGGCCGATAAGAGAACGGAACAGCGATGATATTGTGTGATTGCGGGCAATAATTTTGGCTAATGATCGTGTGAGGGGCTTTTATCCGATTTTATCTGAGAACCATCGTGCCATTGTTTGATGGCATGAGAAAAAGGAAGATGAGAAAAGAGAAAAAGTCGAAGTAAGTGAGGTTTTACATATTTATTTCACACTGAGAGGGAAAAATCTTCGTTACTAATAAGTGACGTAGGCCGGTCAGTCAGTCTTACTAATGTTATCTGAATATCTGCACGGCACCTACAACAACAGCAATAATAATAATAAGTATAGGAAAAAAGTCAGATATTTTTATTTTTATTTTCAAGGGTCTAAAATTTCTCATTAGTCCATCAACGTACTTGGACCGCGCGGAATTTTTAGCACTGCCTCGTAAATCAGGAAAACCTTCCTGAATTTTATTCAAGCAGCTATAGACAACAAGCTCGTCTTTCAAAAAGAAGAAGAAGAAGAAGAAGAAGAAGAAGAAGAAGAAGAAGAAGAAGAAGAAGAAGAAGAAGAAGAAATAAACCACTAGTCACAAAATTGGCTTACTACTGAATTCGGAGAGAAGGAGCATGAGCGTGGCCACTAGCGGTCTAGTCATCGCTAATTTTCATCTAATCCGTCTTCCGTTCATTAAATACGGACGACCACTCGTCATTTTAGTTCCGCTCATGTCCGTCTCCGGAAACGGGAGGGAGCTGTCGAGGAAGACGAACCGGTATATACGGGTCATTCCTTCACGAGACTCCGTGTACACGCTATTTTCAGAACACCAAAAGCAATAATTAACGGGTAATGACCTATCCACTTGTGGAGAAATGTAATGATTCAATACAACAGCAATAAAGGCAGCCCAGTTAGTGATATGCAGAGAAAATTTAAATTACCCTCGCGAATACCATTATATCAATAAAAAGTTTAATTCTTCCTATAATATCTTGCTTGATTGAATCTATTTCTGAATACATAACAATCTATAATAATAATGACAATAATGAGATAGCTCAATTTTTGGATACGCACCTTCGCATCGGTAAGATAGTTTACCAGAAATCATTAGATGCAAGGTATAATTTTTTATCAATGCGAAGTTATCTTTCGTTGTCATTACGTACCTATGTATATAATGGTAAACCTTGTATATTTCAACATATAGCCTGGAACATTCTTTGGTGTTAATATCATTTATCAATGAACATCAAAGGATGTACAAATCAGTAGAAATGAAAGCAACGCATATTATGTATACAGAATCTACTGGTCACTTTTTAACATATACGTATGTAATTGTAGTAAGTACAAGAGCCTCTTAATTAAGACATCTCGAATTCCTCATACTTTTTGGTCCGGAGTATTGGTACGAGGTCGCGTTACCGACACGACCACGAGAAGGATAAGAGTTAATTGCCACATATACATTACAGATACCTGTCGAATTCAGATACATTCAGTAGGGCTGGAATAGACCTATCCTCACCAATGCCGCCAAGTGGGTAACAGTTATTATTGCTTTTTAATCCTGTCACGGACGTCAGAATCTCTTCATATTAGTACACTTGGATCTCAGGCTTTGTAGTGACAAAAGTATAGAACAAGTGTGAAGAATTCGAGAAGTTAATTAAGAGGGCTTTGTGGTTATTACAATTACAACACATATATATTTGATCATTTCATGTTCTCCCTCTCTCTCTCCCATCAACGGCATCATATAAACTGATCATCACTCTCCGTTCTCATACCTAGCGAGAAACCACGCTTATTTGGTGGTGAAGTACAGTAATCAAATTGTTCGCAAAATCTGCAAGCAAAAAGCTGTTATTTCATCCACTTCAGTAATTTCGTAATATTCCCCATTAAGTAGTTACAGTACATAGTGACTTTGCAAAAGGGAAAAACGTTAAAAGGAAGTGAATAGCAATTGCTACAGTAACTGTAGCCGGTGTAGCACGAGAGAGAGAGAGAGAGAGAGAGAGAGAGAGGAGAGAGAGAGAGAGAGAGAGAGAGAGAGAGAGATCAATTAGTTTCTTCGAGAGAATTTTTATATCGCTTCCAAGTGAAAATGCACAAGAGGTTACACAACACTTCAGATTACTGGATACAAAAACTTATTTCTTTAACAAAGATAGTGGATACTCGTGCTTGTAACTTTGCCGTTTAACATAAAATCCAACATCAAAACTTTCCACGAGTGAATCTAATATGCTTAGCAAAATTTGCCCCTTCATACCCTTGGATCCAGTCACCAATATCATACCTAAATCAAACCTTATAATGAAAATATGGTCAAGAATAAAGAAGAGGCCTATGGATAATACCGATCCTCCAAATCACCTACTGGCTGCCACACGATCGGAGTATGAGTTCTTGCAAGATATTTTTGTTTCCATTGCATCGACCTACTTTGAAGTCATTTACTCAAGGAATAATATTCGATATAATATGATTCATGAAATTTTAGTCTGATGTCCTGGCATTGGATCCGTTTGGTATATTCAATACCGTGATGTATGGGCGCCCGCAGCATATTTTCCAAGAGGGTGCCAATTTCATATGTGTATATATATATACATATATATATATAATATATATATATATATATAATATATATATATATTATATGATATATATATATACGCAGCATATTTTTCCAAGAAGGGTGCCCAATTTTCATATGTGTATATATATATACATATATTATATATATATATATATATGTAAATTATATATATATACGCAGCATATTTTCCGTTCCAAAGAGGGTGCCAATTTCATATGTGTATATATTAATACATATATATAGTTTTATAATATATTAATAATTAGTAAATATAAAATATAATATATATATATATGCACATATGAAATTGGCACCCTCTTGGAAAATATGCTGCGGGCGCCCATACATCACGGTATTGAATAACCAAACGGTTCCAATGCCAGGACATCCGACCAAACTTTCATGAATCTTATTATATCAGATATATGTATGTGTATATATATATATATATATATATATAATATATATATATATATATATAATATATATATATATATTCTAAATTTTTTCCAGGATTTTTTTTTTGGGGGGGAAGTGACCCCTCTTGGCCCTATGTGCGGGCGCCCATAACGTGATGAGGATGGGAGAAGACAGAACTGTGATGAAAAATCGTTTAATATATAAAAAAGGGGTAGATATGAAAAATGTTTAAACGGCTTAAAAAAAAAAGTCCCTGATGTTATGAAGTGAACGTTACTATTTAAAACCTCTTCAACAAAAAGTAAAATATGCCGTTGCCATCCCTTATTTACATGCTTGGGACAGAACTCTAATATTAATATACGATCCAAAGTAAATGGGATATCAACTTCCAAGGTGAACTTGTCGGTTAAACTATTACGACATATCTTCAGTATAAGTTTGCATGTGCAATTTTTGTGAGGACGAAGTTTTGAACCATTTGTTCAATTCTCTAGTTTTTCTGTGAGTCCTAGAACTTACATATCTGAAAGTCTTTGGGTAAAGGACGCGAAACACAAGTTGCCTACTTCTTTGCGACACATCCAATATCGGATATATCATCTCTTATCGAGACTTAAAGAGGATATGGGCCAGATCCTAAAAAGTAAATAAATGAATAGAGAAACGATTGGGAAAAGAATACCATCACTTGACTCATCGACAACGAAAAATAAACTGTAGCTCTTTAGGCTTTCAATTCTGGTTTTCATAAGATGAAATTTACCTGTTTTAAAATTATTTTATTTTACTCTCAACAGAAAATCTTTATCAAAGAGTAATGAATATTTCAGGAAATTAGGAACTTACCAATGTTAGAAAACAGCTTAAGAATTTTTGTCTTTTTCGTTTTCATTCTTCAATTTACAACTTTAGGTTAATATTGCGGGGTCTTCGTGGCCCTAAGTGAAAATGACTTAACTATTATTAAGTTGTACTATATAAGTGGGATCTACTATTAAGAAGACAATCTAGTTTTTGTTGCTCGTGAGATTTTGAAAGAATTCTTCCTATGCATTTTCAAGCCTAACTTTGAATCCCAAATTGTGGCCCCAAAAAAGACCAAGTACCAACATTTGAACAAAGCAAATCTGCATTATAAAATATTATTTCGTTATTCAGTAACTTTTGTCAACATTGGCTCGGTTGTTCTAGACAATCCTTTAAAATAGCCTCGCCCATTTTGAAGGTTTTCTTAACTACCTCGACCGCTCCCTTTCATTTCAAGCAGCTTGAAGCGCCTTTAACAAAAGACAAATCAGCCAAATGTCGTTGGAAATGACCAACAGGTTCAAAAGGAAGGCTTGAAAACATCAACGTTTCCGGAAAATTTTGCCTGACTTGGGTGAGGCAAAAATAAATTTAAGTTAACATTTATTAATTTAACGAGACTACAAACAGTATTACATATAACTAATTAACTCTTTTATTAAGGCTATGTAATTGTTTCGGCATATATACATCAAAACAGCCCACATGTTAAGAGTGCAGGCTGAACTATTTAGGATAAGTTTCAATTTTACTTTGGGCCCAACAAACTCTCTGATGTTGTCGATTCCATTACATGCTCATTGCTGGTCTTTCTAGAAAAAGCCCAAAGGCTGCAATGGTAACTTCTTTCAACAATCCCATTGCCCGAAAAACCTCAGTAGGAAAATACCTGAATTGCCAACTATTTATTTATTTATTCATTTATAAATAAATAAATAAATAAATAAATAAATAAATAAATAAATAAATAAATAAATAAATAAATAAATAAATAAATAAATAAATAAATAAATAAGTTAAGATAAATAAATAAATAATAAATAAAAATAAATAAATACATAAAATAAATAAATAATAATAAATAAATAAATAAAATTAATAAATAAAATAAATGCTTCCACCCACTTTTTCAAACCTTCATGATAACTAAATATTTCCATACAGGCTTCTGTATATGGATTGTGGGCTGACAAAATATTCAGCGATGCCATTTTTCTCAAATATAATATCTGAGAATACTAACATGCCTATGAAGTGTTGCTTCATCCACTACAGTATTCCTTCTGCAATCAAGATATCAATACATTTTGTATAACAAACTCTTTCTTGGTTTGATCCGTTTGTATGCTTTTAAGCAGAATGTCGCAAGATGTTAAAAGTGTGGATAACGAAAATTTTAACAAGATGGATGTTATGATTGGCAACATGTGTTTAAATACCGGGAGAAATAACTGAGTAAATTTTAGGAGAAAGGTAGATTTAGTGGGTGGGTTCTAAGCTTATGAAAACAAAACCCTACGCACCATTACACTAGCATTTGGTAACTAAATTAAATCATTTATTTTTCAAAAATAAAAACAAAAATTGTCTGCATGGAGATTATATTTCCTTTTAACCCGTAAAACTTCCTCTGGGCCAGACAACGAACTATTTCTGGTTAATCAAAAATTATGTTAATTAAGGTTTGATACTGATTGAAGTATCTCCTTTCTGAATGCTTCTTCTACCTGTTTACCATAGTTTTCCCTTATATGCCATCTGAACCCAACCCCAGTAATGGTCTCAGTCAGCAATCTTTTATTTCTTGAAAATGACGTCACTTTAATAAAAAAAAAAAAAAAACTTCGCTAAAATGCGATACTCTGACCTGTCTGCAATATTTCACAGAAAACTTACCAAAACCAATGACTCACTGACACCTCTCAGATAGAGGCAAACCACGTTTCAAAACACTTTAACTGATCTAGGTGAAAGGATTCAAAGACGCGGAGGCAGATCTATAAAGAGGCTGAAAAAGGTTTCTAAATCCTTCTCTCAGAAAGGCTGTTCAAGAAATAATACGTCAGCAGTCTATTATCTGGGTTAAAATAGTTCAATTATTGATAAATTATATAGAAAATTAACAAAAACTATGGGAAGGGGATGTACGAGCACAGAATTTCAAGAAAACCTATAAAAACGTGAACATACCTGAGAAAGTTCAAAAGAACCAGTGTCCCCTGACTTCTTTAATCAAATAGGAAGCATTGCTTTAAATGAAAGGTAATTATGAAGCTTCAGAATCCAGATAATGAATGTACAGATAAATAAATGATCCTAATCATATGGGAAATACAAAAAACGTAATCACATCTTAAAAAAGAAGAAGAAGAAGAGGAAGAAGCAGAAGAAGAAGAAGAAGAAGAAGAAGAAGAAGAAGGAGAGAGAGAGAGAGTAACGTAGAATTTATTTCAGGTAACATAAACACAGCAAATACGGCTCTGATTACGATCTTCGCATTGATTTATAAGAGATAATTAGAGCCACTTGCAACGTCTTCATTTATGACGTTATGGGTGATAAACGGCCACATTCTTGATGCTTACGAGCTTAATATAAAGCAATTACGCCGATTCTGTTAACTAAAATGATAATGGAAAAACACACATACCCGAGAAGGCCCTCCGTTTTGCCCGCGCCAATTATTTCACAATTACGGATGATATATGTCTTTATAGTTTAACACCGCAATTATATTGTTGCGTAATACATCAACGCCTGCCGCAATGAGTGGGAGGACTTAGAAATAAAACGTATCTCTCCAAATCTCTCCAATGAAAAACAAGAGCTGCAAGTTTTGAATGGAGACATGATTAATACTGTTATCTTCATACATGAGTCCTTAATTGCTGCTCTACATTTACGACCATTAAACCCGAACACTAGAACAGACAACGGAATAATATCATCCAAGAAGAAGAAGAAGAAGAAGAAGAAGAAGAAGAAAAAGAAGAAGAAAAAACACTCAAACGCGCCTGCTCACACATACACTCTCTCTCTCTCTCTCTCTCTCTCTCTCTCTCTCTCAGACTACATCCCTAGAAGAGGTACCTTAACAATGTTGCTTCGAAGAAAATAATCATTTTAAACTTCATATAAAGGCATTCTCTCTCTCTCTCTCTCTCTCTCTCTCTCTCTCTCTCTCTCTCTCTCAGACAACATCCCTAGAATAGGTACCTTAACAATGTTGCTTCGAAGAGAATATTCATTTTAAACTTCATATAAAGACATCTTTTCTCTCTCTCTCTCTCTCTCTCTCTCTCTCTCTCTCTCTCTCTCTCTCTCTCTCTCTCATTGCTTTACTTCGTTTCTAAAATCAAATGATTACAAGTATTCTATAAAAAAAAAGTTTATGGAAATCATTAATTAATATAACTTATTTCAAAGCATTCGGCAAACTCAACAAAAGTGAATATTAATTTTGCCTCATATATCTCATTTTCACATTTCCAAGCGAAACACTCAACTTTCAAAACTCTACAAACTCTAATCAATGAGAGAGCGAGAGAGCGAGAGAGAGTATATAATTATATGCTTGTATACTATCCTTACCCTTGCTTCTTAAATTATCATATGTCACAAGCAGGACCAAATAGCCCCTTTAATGTTTCCCAGACCTGACTGACTGTCCATGAACAGGTGCACAACACTAAATGTTTATAGTAAAGACTTTCAAAGCAGCCTCATTTTGTATTTGAATTTAAAGCCGAAAAGAATGGAACGACTTTCAATATTTGGTCACCAACAATATCCTCTGCCCATAATGTATAGATAAAGATACAAATATATATACTACTGCTGAAAGTATTTCATAATCTTCAAATGAATGGAACATTAATATAAAGAGCAAATAATAGACAATAAAAGCAATTCTAAATAATCACATTTGTATTAAGGACTTCAACAAACAAGAGAAAAAATATAAATGTTTCGGTAAAAATATTTTAATATGCGTCACATATTTTAAATAGGTAAAACGTTTTTCTAGAAAATTGTGTAGAGAGTAAGACATATTTAAATTACTATTCAAAAATGATATTCTACCTTAAAATCTTGCCAAAGTTTTGCAAAATATAGGTGTAAAACTAATCTTATTTAGGGTGATTGGTCACATCATGCTTGGTATAAAGTGAAATAATTTGGAATATTTTAAAAATATAACTTGAATTACATTTCAGAAATATACTACAACACCAGTACATTTTCCAGAGGCAAAATTAAAATATATGCCCTATTTAACAGACAGTTATATAACTTTTAAACAAAATTCTAAAATGTATATCCAGCTGGCTTAACCAAATAATGTGAAGAAGAATGAATATAGGTGTATAAGAAATACACCAAGTAATAATAGTGTAAGTTGTTCCTCTCTCTCTCTCTCTCTCTCTCTCTCTCTCTCTCTCTCTCTCTCTCTCTCTCTCTCTCTCTCTCTCTCTCCATCTGAAGGTATATAAACCACTGTTGAAGGGTCCAAGAGATATATCCCTGTCTTTAGATTTTTCGTGAGATAAGCAACTGCCTTTTATGTGAACATGAAAAAGAGTATTTGAAGTTTCATGGATTACTGAGACGGCAAAGGGAAAATGGTCAATTGGCTGAAACCAGTGCACAAACCTCAGCAATAACTGTGAAACGCAATACAATCTTTTCGTGCCATGTAACCAATTTCGTACCAAACGGAGAAAAAATAAACAAGGAAAATACAACGAAAAAATAACCGAGATTTCATCTTACACAGTAAACCTTGTTAATGGTTATGAGAGCGTGAGCATTTGCTCTCCTAAGAATACATCAACTTAGAGTGATTCAAAAACCATATAAAATCTCGTAACCATTTCCCAGAATGTCTAATTTTATACTATTTATTATTGTATATTCGACTGATATTTTGCACTCTCCTAGGAAAATCAATAACAATAATTATCATTATTTCAAAAGATGACACTATCATAGAACAAGCATAAAAGGGCCACTGACTTGGAATTCAAACTTCCAAGGAATATGGGCTCATTTGAAAGAAGTACAGAAATGTAACAGGAAATACAGAAAGACATTAGTTACCAAAAAAAGGGAGAATTATTTGTAGGGTAGTAATCCGATTGCACGACATCCTCAGGGAGACGTTCCACAGTCCAACAGTGTGAGGAATAAAGGTCTTTGGAAATGAGAAATGCGTCAGCAAGGCGCAATTACTGCACATTGGTGCGGCCTCTTCAGAAAATCTGGTCGTTCTCGCAACTCGACAGGAAGGGGACCAGGGATAAATCGTGAATTTTAGAGACTAATATTTTTATTCTTCAAGTCAAATTGCTTCCTTCAGTAAAAAAAAAAAAAAAAAAAAAAAAAAAAAAAGTATTTTGACTCACTATATTAGTTCCACGTGTTAGTTCTATTCAAAACATACTATTCATTAAATAAGTTTAAACAAAAATCGCAATAACCTTAGTAAAAAGCCTAGAATTGTTACATTATCCTCAAATGAAAGAATCTTGTGGAATAAGTGCTAACTGTCTATTCATGATAAAAAAAAACATATGAAATTAATATTTCTCTTGAATCATCCAAAATAGTTTCAGTTTTTCTTTAATGGATTCACCAAGAAAAAACACGCATCGGAGACAACCAATATTCTGACAACTTTCCACTTTGGAATACGACCAGTATGGTAATGGTGAACAGAGAGAGAGAGAGAGAGAGAGAGAGAGAGAGAGAGAGAGAGAGAGAGAGAGAGAGAGTAAATGAAAAATATTCGTGCCTTTTTTCACCAGACCTGAGTCGTGGTCATTGATCGTAGGTACAAAGCACAAGATATCACAAAAGGTACACTTACGAACTGATCGAAAAATGATTTAAAATCACTCACGAAGAACTGTCCGATCTCAAGCATTTATCTCCGACCGATAAAAGGACCCAAGGGGAAGAAAGGTCTTTGCCACCGAAGAACAGAATTACTTGACGGGATCCCAATTACTTGACTGAGGCCGCAATCATTTGACCGGGACCCACAAAAGGCCACCAAATGATTAGGTGAATCAACTGTTCATAACTGGTATTTAACTATTGCCATTTGTTCTCACAATGTGCAATCATACATTTATTCCCGAGTCATAAATATCCCTCGCCCCAAGGATAAAAGGAAGAGCGCGTACGGCAGAAATGGAGGGAGGTAAAGGAATGAAAAAGGTATAAAAGTTATGCCACTTAACCCGCCAAATTTTTAAAAGACATCTGTTTAACCTTGTGCATATATATATATATATATATATATATATATATATATATATATATATATATATATATATATATATATATATATATATATATATATATATATATATATATATATATATATATACATATATATATATATATATATATATACACATATATATATATATATATATATATATATATATTTACATATATCCATATGTGTGTGTAAACGTGACAAAAAGATGAAAACAGGACATATAAATGCCTCGTTACAACCTTACACGTATGGATCGACAAATCAAGAGTGTCACTTTTCCCAACCCCCAAACAACTGAACAGGATGTTTTAGATTGTAGAGAGGATACTATTTTTAAGGAGGTGGTTTTCCCCTAACTGAACTGCCGTGTGCTCTTGTCTAATTCTTTGAAGGACGAAGTATTGTAGGTCTAGGTGGAAGATCCATAAGGCATTGAACCAGACAACTGCAGCATCTCCAACACCTTTTGGGAAGAGTTTCCACTTCAGTGTGTATGTCGGATTTGACCAGGAGAACGTGAAAACACATAATCATACTACGAAATTCATATTTTGTAAAACACTGACCCTAACAGACTGACGATTAGACGTAATTAAACCTGCTACCCACAGAGCAACTGTGTCAGCAAGCCATGTCCCAGCAAAGTCAGTTCCAGTTTTGAAAAACAGCATAAGAGTTTGAAGTGTCCAAAATGGTATTTATTTTGAAGGGAATACTGCTTACGATTCCTCACAGTGATAGAATATGTACAGTTTTGTTTCAGCATCACTTGGGAAGTGACTCAATTGTTTCAGCATCACTTGGGAAGTGACTCAATTGTTTCAGCATCACTTGGGAAGTGACTCAATTTGTCATTCATTATGGAGAGACTTGCAAAGACGGTGTGGGAATTTCATACGATTAGAAGGCTATAATATTTAATCTGGAAGTGGCAAATCTTTATTCACTCATACCGATAGATTGCTTACCCCACTTACCCATGAACCTCAAGGTTTTTGGAAGCTTACTCTCTCAATGGCAGGCACAGCATTTCTGGACAGGAAAGCTGGATAATGAATCCCATTTTAATGGACTGTAGCCCTGGAAGCTTCCAGTCTTCAAGATAATTCACATCAGAGTACTTAACATCGTTTTGTCTACCATTTCTTCGGCCAAACCAACCGGTACAAAAATGGGAAATATTCCATTTCATTTTTACTATAATCTTGATGAGTAGTTTATCTTTACAAATTCATGAACCTGATTAATTTTCTTCTAAGCATAACTGTGAATGAATTAACGAAGTCTGGCTTGGGATACTTGAATGAAGTTTTGAACGATATTTTATGCATTAATAAAAACTTGAAATTTTCATCTGCTTTTCAATTTACTCTATATAATGTTCTTAATTTACATTAGTACACTTTTCTATTAATAAACTTAACATTAGTTCGATCTTCTTCTCTCTTGCAAGATCTTAGATCTACTTCTTTATTTATAGTTTTATATTCTCTAGAATAATCGAACAAACTAAAAGCGGTGTTCGTTTAATGCTCCTCAGTTTTGCAAAATAAAAATAAGATATACAAAATACAATGAAAGAACAAAAACAAGTATTCAATTCCTGCCATAAAACTATTTTCAAAAATACTATGTTTGAGATAAAATTATTACCAAATAACTAACACTAGCATCAAAATTACGTATACGATTTTAAAATGAAATGCGCATAACGTAAGAAAGTGGTGCGGTTATATTTTTTCCTTTCCCATTTACATATTACTTTTTCCTTTCTAACGCTGCTGATGTTTCATGCTGTGAAGGTTGATCTTACAAATATAAAAGAATATCTATTCATAACCTGCATATCAGCATTTGAAATGAGAGACCTCCCATTACTTTAGCAATCTAACAAGTCTCCTTCAACAACACCAAATGCATGACATATGGCATTTACGTATATCCCCACCTTTACCCCAGGCCCCCCTCCCCTTCAAATTTTAAGAAATGACAGACTGTTCTTCCTGGGAAAAACGTATCTCCTTCATCAATGCTGGAAAAAGAGACAAGGATACCGTCCAATAAACCAGAAATCCTTCCAAAAGGAGAATTAACCAGAAATGCAGAAAACTGGACAGCCGTGACCCCTGTGTTAAGTGTCATACTCAAATTTAGGATAGAGGCAGAAAATGAGCCCAGTGGGGTAATTACTCTCAAGGGAAATCTGCCCTCAGCACCACCTTGGAAAATTTACATGAAAATGTTCGTTTTTCTGAAAGTTCGATAAAAATTTAAAAAATACAAGATAATGCTGGAGAAAACCAGGAAATAAATTGTAATCTTAAGCATACAGACGAACGAAATATTCAAATTAAGTAATCTGCATGAGTAACCACGTTTATATCGACGATGCATTGAAAATTTCAGTGAGAAAGATAAATTAATCATATTTCTTCCAAGCAGCAAGCACATTCTTCAGCTTTAGATGTTTTATCCTTACAAAATAATTTCTGGTTACTTGTGAATGGTCTTACCAAGCTAAGTTTCAGTCCTTAACAATGTAATTGCCACTTAACATTCCATGTTAACGGAACACAGTTGCAAGAACGCGTAAATTTGAGCTCATTTATTTACTTACATCATATTCTTCCAATTGAAGTTTCATAAATACTTAGAAGTCCCAGCTCGAAAATACAAAGTTCTTTCGTTATCATACTCAATCAAAACCCGTTCCAATCACATAAGCAGGAAAAAAAACTGGCAATCTGATTTAAAATCAATATCAGAGACAGATATCTCAAGATCTACGATGAGTCTATAACTGCTCACCTAATACAAATTCTCATAAGTAAGGTTATCGATGATCAGCGCCTCATTCCTCGCCACTATCTAACAAGTCGTTGTCAGGATCCGATTAAGATCATTCGGAACGGCTTCGATGTTTGAGGCAAGTGGCCAACACGTTTTCTGTTGAAAGCTTCAATTTCAAATGATCACAAAGCGAAAGAGATTTACGAAAGCGAATTTGTGTATATACGTTCTTAATATATTAGAATCCTGCATGTATGTATGTACACATACGCATATACACATGTATAAATTATGCACGTGTTTTTCTATATGTAAGTGATAATATACAAGTGTTTATTATAAATGCACATGCATGTGTTAGTGTCTGTTTTAACGAAATAATCATAATAAAACAAGGATTTGGTTTTACGAAACATGAAGTCAGTTTATACTTAGCTTAACTGGAAAAGCAAAAGTCCTAAAGAACTCCAGCAAAAAATGCCTCTCCTTGAGTACAAACAAGCAAGTTATTCATAGAGGATTCAGGTCACAGAAGTACAGATGGGAATGAAGCATAAACAACGCCAATAATAGTAATAGGTATGTGTAATATATATATATATATATATATTATATATATATATATATATATATATATATATAAAATTCTATATATATATACATATATAATTACTCGTCTCATATTAGTATAGCAATAAGGTGGTGACAACAATAATGAAAACAATATAATGTGAACAGAGCATTGTATAACAAGTTCATGCACCATATGACTTTGGGAACACAAATGAGAGAAAACACAAAAGAAGAGCTGGAATATCCGACAGACGTTGGCATTAACATATCCAAGACCCACATTAATTCCTACCAGTACTTATGAAGAGCCGTGACCTACCTCTGCTATTTTGTGAAATCTTCGAAATCAAAAACACTTGAACGGATGACTCAGATATCGGCTGCATCCTTGTTTTTCTCAAAAGCCTGTCTCATATAGAAGACAGCTGATGATAACTAACATTTGTTCCATGTTTCTCCTGATTAAAGAAATTAAAAATATTTACATATCCAAATCTCACAAATATATTTCTATTTTCTTATGTGGCTTTCCTTCCCTCCTAAATAGTACATAATTTAGTTTAAAAAAAAGGGGGGACTTTATAATTTCTAGAGGAAGATATACAAATAAACGATCGTTATTGAATAAAATCCGTCAGAGGCTGAACCACTAAGATTGGAATCAATATATAAAAACCGAAAATAGCTTAATTTTCATTAGAATGCAAAGATAAACTTCTTATTTTTTATTTCAGTGTTATATAAGAAAGATCTTGCTCAGTTATGACTAAAATTACAGAAAAACGTTAACAAAAGGTACCTAAGAAACGAGAGCATGTGCACAGTAAACTCGACCTGGGTATTTCAAAACATTCGAATTCACCTCGCATACGTCACATACTTGAGTGAGTTATGAACAGATCGTGTGCCCCAAAAGCCTATTTAAGATGTACCTATAAAATGCCTCATTAAAAGTGGGTATAAGAGGCCCGAATGCAGTTATTGTGGCCTTGGGCCTCGAGAGTATACAAGGGCAGAGCGCATCCGATTTACATAAATTCCTCCGGCCTCAAGACAAGATAAACAGTCATTTCCACCAGCCAGGATTGAAGCGACGGGATGCTTTCCTAAAGCGACTTCCAACCTCTTTTTGTCTTTTATCTGCTTCTCCGACCGAAGCAATAGCATTTAAAATCAAAAGTATTCTCTTCAAAGATCTGGAAAGGTCGGAGGAAGGGCAAGCAATAATTTCACTTGGCATAACCTAATTAAGTAAAGACACGAGGCGAACCAATGGAACCTGTAATCATTCTGGAGAGGAGAGAAGGGACGGGACAGAAGGGAATGTGCTAAGGTGGGGGGGGAAGGGGGGAGGGGGTTTCAAGAGAGCGCCTTTATAAGCCTCAGGCTGACAAGCAGACCCTAGGATGTCACCTGAAAAAGAAGAACCGCCCCATGACTGACATATACAATTATGGGGGTGGTTTGCTTCACACACACACAGACACACACGAGACCTCAATACGATAGTATCTCGAGGCGTAAATACATACAAACACGTAGTAAGCCGCCTAAACACGTAGTATGCCGCCTACGCGCAGCAAAACATATCAGTAAAGGTAGGACGGTTGTGTACTGTACGTAACTGAGATTCATGAAATTCATTTGAAGGTGTGGTTATTATATCAAAACGCTAAGAACACACTAAACTCGTAGATAGTAATCCTTGTATGTGCAGACGAAAATTAATAAGGAATTATAAAATTACATGTACTTTAAACATATTCAACATTCAGAACACAGATTCAAACTAAGTAGGAAGATAATAATACAAACGTGCATTTCTAAGTTCAACACTCAACAGTATTATGACTGAACACGGTACACCCAACATCCCTATATCATACATAACAAATATACATATCTTTCTTGAATAACAACATATCGATGATGATTCAAAATTTGTGTCCCGTTGATTTTAAGGACATATTATGAATGTCAAAAAATCAATGGCAAATTCAAGAATGAACGAATATTTTCAATAACGAAACGAAATAAAGGGCACTATTAATCAATTTCCTTTCATCCCCAAACCAGAACTAACTATCCTGTACTTCAAAATATAAAAAGTATCAAACCTAAGAGTTTCCAGTAGTCACGTGAGTACTGCAAGGATGTGTATAGATTCAATCGCACAGATGCCATATTAAAAAATACAGGCAGCAATAAATGAATGCATGAAAGAAGCTGCTTATGATGATGCCTGAACAAAAACGACGGATGACGCAATAGTTTGTGTGTATTCGTGCACGCACACGTGCACACACAAATATATGTTTATATAGATGCATATATATATATATATGTATATAATGAATACAACTTTAGCTTTGCCAATGAACGTCACTTGTAAATTCTTGTAAAACTTGAAAATGGGAATAGTAACTAATCAATCAGAGAAGAAACCCGCTACGGTGGATTAAACCAAACTAATATTTTTTTCAGAACACGAAGCCAAGCAAACTAACTGAAACTACCCATGGTTACTACAGAAAATAATATCAAGATGCCAACTGAATTCTTCCCGTAGATATTAGCATAATGATCTCTGTATAGAGAAAAGCATTACGGAATTCCGTAAACATAAAGGCTGTGAAAAGTTGCAGAGTGAACGCGATTTATTGTAGCAAAATATACTTAGATAAAATATCATATTTCCGTACTTCCTCATAGTAGGTAATGGCTGAATACTTTCCTGCAATGCTAATATCACTCCTGACCTCTGTTACTGGTTTGACAAGATCTGACAAAAAACATACCAAGTTATTTTTCTTATATAATGAAAAGCTAATCTACGTCGTGAACATTTTTATGACATCCAAGGAAGTGTGCAATGCCATGTACCAGTGTTACCTTCTGCAATGAAGATCAAGTTTACTAAGGACAGAAGTAAATACGTCGGTGCAGTTGAACAATATCCCTCCTGAACTATAGTGAAACATGAAGTCTATCTAACGTCAATTGCGAGATATTTCTGGTGCTTTAAATGTTTACGAATAATTTTAAATTTTTTTAGTTTACTTAAATCATTCTTAGCGAAGTGTTTACAAATATAGACAAGAGAATGTTACGAAGCACACGTGGAAAAACTGATCCATGAATATAATACATGCACCATCGTGAAAAACATGGGACGCCACTCTGTATCATTGCTACCTGAATACCAAGCACGAGATACCCTTCCGCGAACAAGAACCCCCCCCCCCCCCTCCCCCCAAACGCCCTAACAAAGCACCAGCAACTCCTCTTTCTCCGAACATTCGATATACGACAGCAGCGGGGAAGATCACAACAATGAGATGGGCCAACGATAAGATAAGATGCCAATATAATCCGAGACGACTTCGACAAAATCAGATAATCACATTTGCTACTTAAACAGCCAAGGACGCAATCAGACAGCCATCTCCGACATATGTCGTAAAGAGCACGCAGCAATTTCCTATTATCGATATCACTCGAATTTTATCTGAAATGCCATATCGTAACATCACGACCTGATCCAAATATGACTTCGCTAGATGAAATCGTTATGACAATATCATAATGGCCTATAAATCAACCATTCTCTCCGGCTGCTCTTACATCTTCAACTTTCAAAACGAGTTATATATTCTATTTTATGGATGACACATTACTCTTGC
>NC_087213.1:77427105-77444605 GCF_015104395.2 Macrobrachium nipponense | reverse complement strand
AAAATAAAATGCCACTGCGCAAAAAATTTCAATATTATGTTGAAGAGAAACCGACGCATACAAAAACAATGAGAGAGAGAGAGAGAGAGAGAGAGAGAGAGAGAGAGAGAGAGAGAGAGAGAGAGAGAGAATGCACAAGTGGTGACTACCTGGTGTAGGTGGATAGGAGTGACAGGCCTACTAATGCCTCTTCCCTTTCTGCATCCTGCTCCAACACCCACGTTCCTCTCCGTTTTTTTTCTTTTCTTCTCTCTTCCCACACTATCATCCTCATCTGTAACCTTCTTACCAATACGTAACCCCGATTAACACTATTCCCTCTCCCAACTAATTTCCATCAGCTCACCCTGAAGATCGAAAAAAGAAACTTCAAGACAAGGTCGAACCTTCTGATACACAAGTATAGTAAAAATTTGAGAGAGAGAGAGAGAGAGAGAGAGAGAGAGAGAGAGAGAGAGAGAGAGAGACTACGTCGATAAAAAACCGGAATTCTTAGAGGGCATTGAGTCTCCGATCAGTGTCTGATATGTAAATATAATGAAACTACGCATCTCAAGTTATACTTGAAAACAAAACACTAATTCTAGCAGATATTTTTCTTCTAAGTGCTCAGCGTGAGAGCTTCTATTGCTTTTGTTTGCAGTTTTTGCTGGAAAGAAAATTCGCACTGTAGGAGACGTAGTATAAAAACAAATAATTTAGTGGGCTTGAATTTATTCGTGCTTACGAAATGTATATTTCTGGCTGGGTACGATTGCGTATAGTTCCACGCTAGGTATATACCTTGGTTCCACGTGCTTCCACGAAGCAACACGAACACGAGCGGCTTTGAGGGGAACATCATGATTATGAGTATCATTCTTGGACAAAGTCCAAGAAAACTCTTTGCATTTAAAGAAAGTTTAGAAAGATTCATGAATACCCTTAAGAAATTTCTGTCTTTGGACTGTCGCGATTTGTAGGATACGGAGACGAAAACTGAATCCATTTGGAAAAAAAAATCAATAATACTTGCAGAGCGCCACATAGGAATTATACATATTTACAAAATACAAATTCTGAAAATCTAGTCGGTCAAACATTCTTCAGTGTCAAATAACCAGAATCAAGATTTTGTTCCTAGGTCTAGGTGTGTTAGATATCTTTACTTAAAATAAATACATTACATTTGGCATTCACATCTCTATATTTACAATTTCTGGCCAGAGAGAATATGAAGTTATCTACACATTATTGTACTAAAATACCTTATGAATGAATAAATTATACACCAAAAGCGAGCAGAAAAAACTTTTAAGATAATATTTTAAGTAAATTAATAAAACAAGTGTTCCGTAGGCCTTGATATCAATACTAAGAGATAATTCGATTAATAGCCACCTTCAGACCTTCTCCATACAATAAAAATCTTCATTATCTTTTAATCTTCAAAGAGCAGTAATCTCTACAACTAAATTCTTTAGTGACAAAGCTTACATCTCAAAAGGCTTAGATTAGGGCTATATTCGTAAAGCAACATTACCGGCAGGTTGAACACATTCTAAAACTTCAACATTCAAAGAATGCTTGTAGTAATTCATATTACTATTTTGAAAACGTTGTTAGGACTGTTGGGCTTACTGTTATAATACTGCAGAGATAGTTACATTGAATAGCCCGAGGAGCATGCTTTGAACTAAGGAACGTGAAAAAAAGAAGTTCAAATCACAGGTTACGAATTATGCCGATGAACAAAAGGGATCATATTTATATAACCATAGGGAGAATAGTGCTAGCTGTGAGTTCGTACACTTGTCGACATGTATGACATTGGAAATGAGAGAGAAAAAAAAAAAGGTTTAACACTAATTGGCAATGTTACCGTGAGTCTGAGATTTTGGACGATACAAAAAGAATCATGTCGGCTCAGATTTGAGCATGACTGTACATAACGTTGTAGATTTAACGATGTCCATTCCATGGCCAGATACTCAATACCGGCTGCTATATAAGTAGGTACGCTACTGGCGGCTATATACGTAAGTACGAAGTATGAAGGCACCTTGATCTGAGGCACGGGGCAGTAAGTAACGTTCGTTCCTTCGGCTGGGAGTCGAGACTTCCGTCTCTGCCCCTTCATACATTAAACCGTCATTCTGGACGGTGCGGATACGCTAATACATATTGATGATAATTACACTGGATGGCGAATCTACATGTACAAAGACAAAAAAAAGTAACAATATATATTTATTAGGCGAGATATACAGAAAACGACACTGTACATCACATTAGCATAAATTTCAATCTATAAATCTGCAAATCACGAAGGAATGTCCCAGCAAGAAGATGACGTTGATTAAATTTCAATACGAAAAACAATTCATTGAGATCCTTGGCGAAGGGTTTCCGGTAATAAGTAAATTGCTTAGTAAATGAAAGACCACATAGAAAAACTAATGACGATCACCTTTTCATAAATAGACTATCCTGCAATATGAAGGCCTAAAGGGCATCAGAAACTGCAAGAAAAGGAAATGTGCAAAATCTGTTTCTGTTGGTAGTCACACATATATCAAGGTTCTAAGTTAGATTGAAAATTGGTTCTCTGGTGCTAGTGTATTATCTGAATTTCACTCCTTTCGCATCTTCCTATGTAAAAAGACATCAAGAAGCACTGGTTGTCTATTTTTTCCAGTAAAGCACAACTCTGGGTTTAACTCAGTAGAGCAACTAACCCATATCACAGTTTTATAGTTGCCATAAACTTATCGTGTGGTCATCACGAGATGAATGGCCATCCAGTACATTAAATCAGGCAATTATAAAAGATGCTTAATTATCTACTGAGAGAGAGAGAGAGAGAGAGAGAGAGAGAGAGAGAGAGAGAGAGAGAGAGAGAGAGAGAGAATTTGGAGTTAAAAATTGAAACCATAACTGCTCACACTGGACAAACTCACCAAGTAACAAATGATACTTCTTGAGCTATCAGAGGGAGTAACGAGCTGAGAAGGGCACTGAAAATTTTCGTATCTAACAAACTCTCCCTTATTTATATAAGTAATGTTGACATCCAATTAACAAGAGACACCTTTTCAAGAAACTAATCTGGTTCAGCCGCTTGCAGCTGCTGTGGGCACCTGCACAGGGTACACTACGAAATCACATAGGTTATTTTTTGTTTGTATCTAATTGACTTTTATTCTATAAATGATCCTAAGTCGATTACGCCACAGTACAGCTACCGTAATGTCCCTAAAATCTCCCAAAAGCGTAGCTTGTAAACATAGAAAGGGATCATTTTCAGTATATTCTACTTTACTTTAAAATGATTCATTGAAAGTAAAGGGCTATTGGAATATTCCTATAATTTTACTGACAACAATTCATTTGCTAACGAGTGAAAACAGTGACATAGTGTCACAAACCAGAGAAACATTCTCAAAGCAGACCAAAGGTGAGAAAACAACTTAAAAAGATATAATCTTTACGTCTGGCACTTACTGACCCTCGCTAAATTAAACATCTGCCAACATCCACCTCAAAAGGCATTCAGATTATTTAATACTTACCAAATTTACACATTCGTCAAGTTTAATGCTCACCGTTGTTAACATATGCCATATTTACTGCCCATTATAATTTATGATACAGTCAACAACAGCTACACCTAAAATGCATAAACGTGACACTAACATCACCAAAATGATTTTACTAGCTTTATTGCAATGTTTTAACAAATAACCACATAAAATAACTATATCAAAAGACAGGCACATCCAACAACATTTACGAAATTTAAATGAATCTAAAGATAAAATATGAAAGCAATAAAAATCAGTTAATAACAATAGCTTTATGAAAAGCTTTTACATCGCCCTGCTGCCCATCAAAATTTTAACAAGAATGAAAGCTTGAGAAAATAAAGCAAGACCAGTCAGTCACTAATAGGAATCCTCTTACTTGATAATTCGTTCCTAGCAGGTATTGTTATGGCAAACATTTAATTCCTTGGAATACAGTATATGAAGTTCACGATGGCTCAATATCTTCATTCAAATGTTCGCGACTGAAGACAGATATATGACAAGGATTGGTTGCAATGATATCAATACTATACTAATCATTTAGTGCACAGACAATCGAATCTTTCTCATATTTCATTATCCACCAAATCTACAAACAAACAGAATTTATCACTACTAACTAAAATGACTAAGTACGAATCTTTCTCATATTTCATTATCCACCAAATCTACAAACAAACAGAATTTATCACTACTAACTAAAATTACTAAGTATTTAAAAAAAAATCAATAAGTAATGCTGCGTCATGATTTCTTGACTATTCAGCAATTCAAAAGAATATGACAGCAGCCACTAGATTAGTTATAATCTGTTATTCCTCTACAAAATAAGCAAGGGAAACTTCAAATAGCCTCCGGGATAACTACATAATGTGGACGCACAAACCATGATTTGCATAAGGCCGAAACTGTCCCTAAGGGTAATGAAAGGAGCCCGCCTTACCAACAACTGATGCTAAGAACGATTTCATAATTGTCACGTTGAGAGGAAAGGAGATTAATTCTGATATAACGGTTCAGCCACCGCTATTCGTTTCCATGGTCAATAGCACTTGGAATATGCAAGTGATAAGCTGATTTCACAATATGCTAAGTTCCATGCGTTTGGCAAGGTATCAGAATGATGATTTCTAAATTCTACGGTTTCCGGCTATATGGTAATGCTATGACAAACTTAGGGGTTCCGGGATTGCAGTTGGTAATCCCGTTACAATAAGGATAACGTTGACCTTAGTGCACTAGCTTTATTCCACACTAAAGAGCAGGGTTATACCCAAAAATCCTCTTCACTTCCATGAAAGCTGCTGCAGCTCACCTGCCTGCAAATCATTATGTATTTTGATCTTAGCAGCACTTCTGACATTTGCTTCTTGGAAAATCTAGAACCCTGATAAAAATGGGAAGGCTTTGCGCGCTATCATTACTTCGCTTACGATGATAGGCAATACTTTAAATGGGATAAATAAGAAAAACGAAAACCGTGCAACATTCCTGGATAAAGGACCTACACATTATGAGAGAGAGAGAGAGAGAGAGAGAGAGAGAGAGAGAGAGAGAGAGAGAGAGAGACCGCAAAACACAGTCATGCTTAACTGCTCTCCCATTGCAATGTGCCCGGAGGGAACACAAAGCACTTGCGTCCTTGGGCTACATAATTCTTGGGAAGGACATAGGAAGATGTGGAGGAGTTTAACACTGTTGTTGAGCTCAACAACTGGTGGGAAACAGAACGGTGATTACTCGTATACTACTGAAGTAAATAACGGACTTGAATAAACATCTCCCTTGGTGAAAAACTCTTTTCTGTGGACAAATTAAGAAGCAAACGTACACGCCTATACGTTTCATGGAACGTTAGAATATATTATAACAAACAAAGAATCAGACATCTATAAATGTATCTACGTTTATGGAAATGGAAATATTACTCAATACAAGGGAATACATGCACATACACACACTTTCCAATAGCAAAAAAGTACTGATTGTATGTATAAAAAAAATCCATTCTAATTTACGCAAGGGATTGATTAAAAAAAATCGCAACTACCGGATACTCTGAACCAGCATTTCAGCTACTTGAAAATGCAATTAAAACACACCGTTTTAAAAAAGCATCCCTTTGCTTGATCTAGTAGTCACTCGGAAGAGGCCCAGGAACTTTCACTTACCTGAAAGTTAAGAAGAGAGAGATAAAAAAAAATTAGACACAAATAGAAAATAAAGTTTCTCTGTAATCAGTTATATGACGAACGAGTATTGTAATGCAAATTTATTCCGGCAAAAATCCACCAGCGTATCCTGAAGTATAGGTGTTCTCAGTTACCCAATAATATTTGAATATTCTGGAGTCGACGCCGTTCCTCGAAACTTATCATAATGATTACTCTCCTAAATATGAACTCTCCCGGTAAAAATGAAATTGTTGTCATTGCAAAATAATGCAAGAACAATTAATTATGATTCGTGAGATGTTCATTCAAAGAGCGACTTCTGAGTTTCAGGTAAACAGACTAAAAGTCATAAAAAATGAGATGGATTCAATAAAAAGAAAAAAAAAAAAGTGTTTCGGGAGAGCATTCACACGGAAACAATTACTCCTTATCGCGTATATTACCATCATTCGTAATGATGATTTAACGATACGTTTCTTACCTCCAATAACACACACTGCCGGTTTATGAATGCAAATATAAACAATTGGCAAAGCCTGAACATACAGCGCTCCTTCAACTAAAGGCTTCTGATTACATTATTGCCGGGCCTAGGCTTTCATTTGCTGCGCTAACGGTGAGGTCAAAATTGGTCAGGCCTCGCGAGCCATGCCTCCAATTACGGGAATGGAAATGAGCACATTAATGAAGGGAGACACTGCTGAGTTTCTGCTAAATGTACAAAATACTGTGAAGGCTGACGTCCCGGGTAAAGACGGGAATCATAACGCAGGTTAAATGAGAGAAGTATCATTTCAATTGCCCGTCAAAATTGTTAATTTCTTACACATAAATTAACAGTGAATTTTCGAAGCCGGTACTGTGCTCAAAATAGAAAGTTACAGTGAATCACATCATAGGCACCGCAGAAGACGCAAATACTTCTGCCGAAAAAACAAAAAATAAAAATAAATAGATAAATAAATACATAAAAATAATAAATAAATATTTCAATAAATAAATAAAATTAAATTGAAGAGAAGGAATAAAAATATTTCATTCGGAAAATATCAAATGAGCATCTTGTTGACCAGTACACAAGAAGGATTTTCATCAAAACAAACAGAAATAAAAAAGCAAGAAGTATAAGTAAGACGTATAGGCAGTGCAGCAAATTTAAAAGCAAGTGATTCCAATATATACAAAAAGTGTGTACATCTAGGTAAATAGATGTCATTGCATCATATCAACGTCAATCAACGAATATATGATTATTCTCGGACGTATATGAGTTCTTTGAGTTAATTAGCAGGAATGATCAAAATAAATTCAACAAGTAAATCATATGACAACACCCAAGGTTAGAAAAGAAAAAATGAATAACCAAATTATGACAGACACGGCGAAGAATGCCACCTAGTAAAAATTAACTCGAGTATCATTTCATTTTTAAACAAAAAAAGAAAACATAATGGTATCACAATAAAGCACATATATCAGTCTGACTTGCACTCGGTTTACATAATTATTTTCGAAGAGAAAATACTAATATATTGACATTCGTTATTCAATTACATCACATGTTTCGAAATCTAAAGATTGGGCTAAATGAAAGTTTCATATTTTGAAGAGAGAGAGAGAGAGAGAGAGAGAGAGAGAGAGAGAGAGAGAGAGAGCAGAGTTCCATCAAAACCCTTCAAATATTACCGAGTGTTTTGCGTTAACAAGCACACTGATGGGCAAAACGTGGACGACGAAACTTGTGCTGCGCCGAGAATCGTAAAGGATGACCGAAAATTAGCTAATAAATTACTGAAAAGGTTTTTTCATTCGGTTCTGTTAAGCGCTTTTAAGTTCTTGGTCACCGTTTTTTCCTCTCCTCGCAGAAATCTTTCCTTCGGGAGAAAGAGCCGGAGAGGAGGAAAGGGCAGATTCTTCGAATGGGTATTGTGCGCTTTAAAATGTATTGATATATCTAAAACGAGACGTGAAGCCGGTGATCGTATCGCCTTTTATGCGGTCCTTTTCCCGGTTCCCTTGTGCAACAAACAGCCGGCCGATGTTTTCAAGAAATAATTATCACTTCTTCGAGGTTACGAAATGGGTAAGATGAAGAGGCTGAGAAGCGCACTCCACAATGTTAACATCTTCGCATAACATATAACTTTACGAGAACATTAGTCAATACACAATACACACGCACGCATTAAAATTTATATATATATATATATATATATAATATATATATAATATTATATTATATATATATATATATATATATATATTTGAAATTAACTGTTGCACTTTAGTGTTGAACACAGTTCAGTGAACTATGTTCATAACTTTTGAGGGCAAGAATACGCATATGGAACATTACATTATGATAATTCTGTCACGACACAAACTGCTTAAAATGGTGCTTTTCACGCAAAACTACAACTTTCACTCGTTGAAAGTCATCAGGGAAAAGGTACCTCACATACTATATCAACAAGATTTCCCCTTTGCTCTTCTTAAAGGCATTTAGAAATCGATCCCTTCCTTTGGCAAACAATCTTCAAAAGATAAAGGTAGGCAGGCGGCTTGTGTCGAGAGGAGTCTAATCTTCTTCCATCAATAACTCTTGGACACCTGACACTATACCTATGATCTCTTTAATGGGGATTTTGTACACTTCAGGTGCCATTAACATTCACAGGGAGTAAAAAATCATCTCGAGGTAAGCAAATAAAACGTAAATAATTGTGATTTTTATACCCCAAGTCTGAGATGAACAGCGTCGTTCTTACAGATTCAACAAGGTGTAAAAAAGCGAGTCTGTCAGCCCCTTATCGCGAGGGTATTGGAGCTCCAATAACAGGAGATTTACCGAGGCAGAAAACTACTTACAACGTCTGCCGACAGATGGCATCGGTGATTACTCTGATTTGCATTGAAGAGCCGGAAAAAGAGTGGACTCAAAACGAAACTTCCACAAACGTGGAATGATTTTACTTCCATTGAAAGGCTGTGCTGTAACGTCAGTTATTCGTGTTACTATATAGATTAAAACCCTGTGAAAGGTTCGTTACTTAACATGAATTAAAAATTCATAGACAAAAGATTAATTTGAGGTCAAGAGGTTAAAGCGTATTATAGTCATTCATATACCATGAAAGAACAACAGCAAAACGCGTAGGCTACATCGTATGAAACAAGTTAAAAATGCCTTTGTTTATGTGTGCGTCTTTCTGTGTTTAGCAGAGCATCACAAGAACGAGTTGAATTTGGTGTAACTGGCAGATATATCCACTAAGATGCTTAAAAGAAATCGGCTGAGAGTTGAGATGATTTCCCTGAACGATGAGCTGGTACCGGATATCTCCCAAAAGTTAATTACCTAAAAGAGTCACTTAATGAAGTTATCTGTCAAAGTTCATCCAATTCTCTTAACTCGTTCAGAAGATAACCTTATAAACACACACTTGCACGGGTGAAAACATGACCCGCTTTCAACTTCGTTGGCTGGAATAATGAATGACGCTCACGCTATTTAGAATTTAGTGCTTAATTCGCCTCTCTCTCCTCTTAGCCTATATCGTAGAGCAGGAGACATCAAATACAATGGACAGGTGATTTAAGAAATTCAAGAACATTAGCTAAAAACAAAACTTTTTCTGACTTTCGCCACTAGTGAAGTAATTGATAATTGATATATGTATATTTTAATCGCTTAAACATAGAAAAATATACAATGAAACAAACATACCACCAAAAGGGTCATAAAATAGCACAGAGAAGTAATTAATGCGCATTACAAAACAAAGTTTTGTCAAAATAATATGCACAGATTTTTCTACTGCTATATCTTATTTTATTAAAACCCTTTCAACTGCTCACTTTCGACCAGTCACGTTCAGAGGGGGCTTCGTGACCAAGTTAAGGGTATTGAAATTTAGTGTGTGACATTTTAGATATATATATACACAACTCTTGTCCTCCATGCGTTTTGAATGATAAAAAGGGGGAATTTTACTGATGAAAATGAAACTTACTTAAGTTAATGCAATACTGATCAGTGGTACTAATATTGTGATCGACAGTTTTAGGAGAGTCGAAATTTACACCCTCTGGAAAACAGAAAAAAACTATTGAGAGGCAAGAGATATATTGTGCCGTGTCTGATAAATTTATCATAATTCCTCAGACACTGCAAAAACATCAATAATTACAAAAATAACAAGAAGATTGCATTACAAATACACTTCAGCTTCAGTACGATGACAACCACTTTCTTAGGTTTGGGTTACCTGACTTGAGAGGAATCTTTATTTTTCTTTCATTGTTGTTAAATATTTTCTTATCTGTTTTATTGATCTGTTTTCCAGTTAATTTAAACAGCTAAATATGAAATAATTGATATTAATTATTCGTATTCAATTCTATACCTTTTAATTTTCACTAGTCTTTTTTTTTCTTTACATCTGACTGACTTTGAATTCAGTGTACAGATTTTTTTCTCAAGCTCTTTCATTATTCTCTACAATTCTTTCTTCTAACACCTGTCATCTCTATTATCTGAAAACATTAGACTCTCCGCTCTCCATTCACTATCTTTTTTCTTATCCAACAAATTTGCACTTCTCTCACAATTACCTTTATTAAATAGTGAAAACCATTGGAATATTGTGTTTACTTTTACATACATACATACATACATACATAGATACATACATACTAACATATATATATATATATATAGTATATATATATATAGACATAATTATATATATATCTATCTATTATATATATATATAATATACATATATATATATACCTCATATATTAGTATGTATGGATGTATGTATATTATTGTATGTATGTCTTATATATATATAGATAAATATATATATAAATTATATACACAATATATAATAAGTATATAATATATAAATTATACTTATAAACACAAAAATAAAAAATAATATATATATGATATAATAGAATAATTATATATATATATATTAATATATATATAATAATATTATATAATAATTAATATTAATTATAAATATGAGTGATACGCTCGCGCAGAAGTCTTTTGTATCGTCTAAACAGAATACGAAAGTCACAAATGATACCGTCCTCGATACATTTAGCTATGTGAACTTTTATGAAATGTGCCTCTCTCTCTCTCTCTCACTCTCTCTCTCTCTCTCTCTCTCGCTCTCTCTCTCTCTTTTATACTCACCCAAGGACGCAACTAAAGATGAAGGACTCTTACTCATGTGCAGTGAAGAAAATCAAGGTAAAAAATAGAAAAAGTGCAATCATAGTGTAGGGAGGAGGAAATGACTTGTTTCTAAAAGATGGAAGAACTGGCCAAACAGAAGGTCTTGTAGCCAACCTGATGAGCGTTGTAGAGAACATCCGTGAGAAAAAAGATAACGGCATTCTGCCCAGAACCATTGTAGTAAGCCACTACTTCCTTAGCAAGGCATTTGGAATCAATGGCAGATTGGAGCTTATATGCCAAGAAAAAGGGGTTAGGTTTGTAAACCTTGGAACAGATTTATAGGGATTAGAAAACTATATAAAAGATATGAAACTCGCTTGAATTTGGAAGGAGACAAACTACTAAGAAACCTTCCTAACGAAAACCTCTTGAAACACCTCAGCGAACTGAACATTCAACGGAAGAAGTCAGAAAGCTCCCAGAATCTGGTTAGTCATAGCACTGAAGGAAACAGTGACAGTAAGGGAAATTAATAGAGCAACTGAGGACAAAAGAGGAGATAGAAAAGTCCCTCAGAGTGGCGCATTTTAATGCAAAATCTGTTCTGAACAAAATAGATCTCTTGAAACCTCTTGGAGTTTTTTAGTAAAGCATCAGATATAATCTACTTTGACTTCCAAAAGGCCTTTGGCAAACTACCACACAAGAAACTAATGAAAAAAGTTAGAGCTTTAAGAATTGCAGGAGAAATAGCAGACTGGATCGAAGACTGGCTAACTTACAGAAAACAGAGTCGTAATAAATGGAGAAGAATCAGAATGGGCAGATGTGACAAGCGGAGTTCCTCAGGCTTCTGTCCTTGGCCCTCTCTTGTTTTTTATTTACAGTAATGACATTGATGTAGGCTTAACTAGCAGGATAGCCAAATTTGCAGATGACACCAAACTAGGTGTAAATGCAGCAGGCCCAGATACAGTGGAGGTTTAAGAAATGATCTAAAGAAAATGGGAGAGTGGTCAAAAAGATGGTAATTGCCTTTTAACTTGGATAAGTGTAAAGTGTTACAAATAGGAACAAACAACCCTCATGCCAACTACATGCTGCTTGGGAATGACATAAATAGTGTAGAAAAAGTAGAGGGCCTTGGAGTCAATATTACCAATGACTTAAAATCCACAAATCAGTGCATAAAAGCTAAAAAGAAGGCACATAAACTAGTGGGATACACAAAGAGGCAGTTCAAATACAGAAACAAGGAAACGGTGCTGCAACTTTACACATCCATAGTTAGACCTCACCTTGAATACGTAGCACAGTTTTGGTCACTAACACTAAGAAAGGACATAGATTAGAAGGGGTACAAGCAAGAGCCACAAAGTTAATTCCATCCATCAAGCAAATAGGTTACCAAAGACAACTAGAGAGCAAGAACATGTATGGCTTAGAAACACGACGATTGCGAGGACAACTAATAGAAACATTCAAAATACTGAAAGGCATAACAAAAGTAGACAGTAACCTATTTACGTTAAACGAAAACCAGACAAGAAATACTGGATGGAAACTAGAACTGAAAAGATACAACACATCCCATTGTGGGGACTTCTTTACATAAAAGATAAGTGACACATGGAATAAATTGCCACCATACGTTGTAAACAGCAACAGTGTGGAAGAGTTTAATAGAAAGCTAGACAAAACCATTAGGGCACTGTGAATCAACAGTAAAACCTGCTCGAAGAGATAAGTGAGCACACGATGTCTCCTCGGACGGACTAATAAGTCTTTGAGACATCCTAATCCTAGTAACTCTTAGTAACATGCTGATGACATTATTATTTTCTAAATATTCCTAGTGTTGATTTCTTGACAATTTTGGGTTTTATACCGAAGTCATGCACATTAAGGTCAAATGAACTTACATAATACAAAATGTTCATTGACTTAACGATAAATAAACCCCAATCAACGAGAGGTTAAAAATTTGAAGAAAAACGCTCGCAAAAAATAAAATATTTAAAAATTTACGGTATTCAACTTTTGAAGGAGTTTAATGAGACGTAGTACAGAGATTCACAAAAGGAAAAAAAAATTGAGCGCTCTAAAAATGAAGCATCGCATGCAATTCCCACGCACAGGTAAGTAAGTAATAATCAACAAAGAAGAGCACGTTTCCTCTGATGTTATCGTAAACTTAAGAAATGTAATTATATTTCACTCAAGACGATATCAATCTTGCAGTTCGTAAAGATAATACCAGCAAAACAAAAGGGGCCTTCATTATCATTAATCACGTACATTACTTAATTGAAAGCAATTCAAAAGATAAGAGGTCAGCAATTGTCAAGTCTGACCTGCATACGATTAATAGGAATTATGAACGTACTATTACTTCACATGAATATTAATGAATTCATACACGAGACGCAAGTCTTCACTATTTTATGATATCATTAACAACTCGAAGTAAATGTATCCTATGAAATCTTTAAAACCTCATTTCTCTCATCCGGGGTTTTCGATTTGGTTTCAAACTCCGACCTCTTCCGGCATTCCCAAACAAGCGTTAAACACGCGATCATAATTATAAATGATGACTTTCACATAAGAAACTATATAAGAATTTTTACTTAAAAAGATAAAAAAAACATTATGAATATCTGCTGTTTAGAAAAGAAAATCCTTGTCTACAAAATACATGTTAAACATTCGAAGGTGCAGAGCGTGGTCATCTAATTGACATTCCATATACGGCGATACAAACTTTTTAAAACTTAGCAAACTCTTCCAGTAAAAACTGATGGAAATAACAGCTACGAAAACCTTTCGGATTCATCGTCTTCATGATAAGCAATAGGGGTCCCTTAACACACACACACACGCACACACACACACACATACACACACACACACACACATATATATATATAATGGCGTGTGAGCGTGTTTGTATACACACACTGGAGACAAGCACTGAAAGGAGGAACGTTAAGAAGAAATTTAATTCTAAAATCTAGAAATAAAAAAGAAAGGAATCGAACTGAAACTTCTTACAGTTTTCTTCTGAAGGTGGAAAAAGAAATCCATAAGGTTACTGAGTATTACATGTTAACTTGTAAGTATTTACACAGTATTTTACTTAAAACTTGAGAACTTTCAGGCCCTAACTGTGGCCCTTTTTGATGAGATGTGGAAGAGAGTAAACTGGGTCAAGGTCCAGCAGTTTTCTCAAGACTGCTGGGTCTTGACCCAGTTTGATCACTTTCACATCTTAGGGCCTGAACGAACTCGAGTTTTCAGTAAAATAGTATGTAAATAATTACAAGTAAAAAAGTTATACTCAGTAACCTTGTGGGTTTCTTTTTCAAAAAATATGAATGTGCAAACATAAAATGGGTTACCACAAACACACATATACACATAAATAAGTAAATAATGTTCGTAATAGTAAATATTAAATGAGATAATAAAAACCAAAAAGGCAGGACATTTACCTTGAATGCGGCGCTACATTATTGTGGTGAGTGTACTGGAGGGATTGACCTGTATGTAAAGTATGTCAAGAAATGGGAAAGGTTCCTAAGGAACGGGTTGCAGATAACTGATGATGAAGCTCTTTATAATTAGAATTCCCCCTGGACGAAAGTTCTTCCCGAGGCAGAGTGAACTGGATATTAAACGACATTTGGTACTCAATACTTGTGAACATATATAGGTAAATGCTTCGACTGCTATCTAGAAATTGCTGCAGTAAGGAGTACTGAAGAAAGAAAATTGTTCTTGGAGAGTCGTAGCTAGAGTCCAAAAGCTGTCTCTCATGAGAACAGTTTTCATAAAATTTTATTGTTTTGACCACGGTAGGGGGATAGTGTCGTCTGTGTAACTTACGGGGTGCACCGTAGACATTACTTAAAAGTTCTCTGAAGAGCCCCTTCGGCCCCTAGACACACCTTCTTTTATTCTCTTTTACTGTACCACCGTTCATATTCTCTTTCATCCATCTGACCTTCTACCCTCTCTTACTGTGAATTTCCCTCTCAGTGTTGAATGACCTTAGATAGGTCCCAGAACTTGGCCTACGGCCTAACTTCTGTATTCTAATCTAATCTAATGTGTTGTTTCGGCAAATATTTGCACCATGCTGGCTCCAAAACTGAATTTGTTAAAGCTCGCCATGTCCTGTTCGACTCGAGCTGGGACCCACTACAGTTGACAAACTGACAGGTGCATAATAGAGTCCACAGAAAGCTAAGTCCTCGTATCTAATACGACATCTTATCTTATATTTCTCTCTCTCTCTCTCTCTCTCTTTCTCTCTACACACATATATATATATATATATATATATATATATATATATATATATATATATATATATATATTCCTCTCAGAGCAAAGGCGGTGAAGACTTACTCTCATTCTATTGGGTCTCGCTGTGGGAGACACTTCTAACTTTATATTGCCCAGGCCTGTGGGAAACACAAGGAAGAGGAGAGGAAATTGTAAACAGGGAGGGAGTGACGAAGCTTTTGTTTCTTGTAATTTGGTAAGAGTTCAGAGAGAGATAACGCTTCTTTATGAAACCACACACTGTGATCATGCGGGAAGACGTGGGGAAAAATCAGATTAGATCTAAATATTAACTAAATCTCTCTCTCTCTCTCTCTCTCTCTCTCTCTCTCTCCTTAAAAAAAAGGAAGATAGTAAGTCCTATAAATTAATTTTGGACTTGTTTTACAGTCTTTACATCATATTCACTAATTACAAGGCTCGTTTGTATTATTTTCTTTCTAATTATACAGTTTTTTCTTCTATTTTACGTATTGCCAAGGCTCATGACGACAGCTTGACTGTAAATTACAGAGGACCCAAAATTAAAAAGATTAACTCGGAGCTACTTGCCCGAAACTATATTCGTTTTCTTCTCGCCATACCCTTAGGCCCCCATACACGCTCACCCCAATTGTCAGATAAACGGTCAGACTAGCGCTTGCAACCCAGTCTGAGCGTTTGAACTGAATGAGTGGCATGTGGTGTGAAATGATATATATATATATATATATATATATATATATATATATATATATATATATATATATAGCAAACAAATCACTGGCGAACTCAGGTATTTGTAATTAGAATCGATATCCAACCCCAACTTCCACGTTAACCAAGTGAACGTTTGCCGCACGTAGCCATATTATGAATCTTTATCACATCACCGTGATTCATACACATACATCGAGCTACGAATGTCCTTTAATATCCATTTCGCTCAGTCTCGGAATGAATATATTTTCATATATGTTACTGTAATTAGAATCGATATCTAACCCCCTCTACCATTATAAGGTCGAAAGAATTGATAGAAAACCCATTTCTAGAATGCAATGTCCCTTACCGAAACTTTTACCTGTAGAAAATCTTTGTAATGCGGACAAATGGTCGGATTTCTAGATTTTCTAGAAAAATATTGCAGAGGGAAGCACCTAGACTGCTTCTAGTATGCTAGTATGTCCTTTAACGTAGGATTTGCTCATAGAAAATCTTTGTTATGTGGATAACCGGTCGGACTTCTAGATTATCTAGAAAAACGTCTTACAGAGGGAAGCAGCTAGACCACTTCTAGTATGCTATGCTCATTAACGAAGGTTTTACTTGTAGAAAATCTTTGTTATGAGGACAAATGGTTGGATTTCTAGATCATGTAGGAATACGGCTTGTAGAGCTAAGCACCTAGACCGCTTCTAGTATGCTATGTCCCTTAACGAAGGTTTTACTTATACAAAATCTTTGTTAAGCGAACAAATGGTCAGATTTCAAGTTTATCTAAAAAACTTCTTACAGAAAGAAGCATCTACACCGCTTCTAGTATGCTATGTCCCTTAACGAAGGTTTTACTTGTAGGAAATCTCTGTTATGCAGAAAATTAGTCGGATATCTAGATTACTTCTCTGATTTGCTTTGCAGCAATCTTTTGGGAAACAATCAAGAAACGTCTTGCTGAGTTAATACACCTGAGAAAGATGACAAAGTGACTAATAATTACAGAGGCGTAAATTTAAATTGTGTGTAAGGTGTATGATATAGTTTTGGTTGGGGAAATAAAGACTGGCAACACAAGAAAGAACTGATAAGGGACTGTGTATGCGCGGGAGCGTGGTTTCAAAGAAATTGCAATAAAGTTGTGAGAAAGATAGTATGTGAAGAGCTAAATGAATATGAATCTCCTCTACCTATGTAGTGATTCTTGGACATGGGAGTATTTTGTTTCATTGCCTGTTTGATATTTTATATATGGAGTGATGAGAGAAGCCAGAGAAGCCAAAGGGAAGGACGGGAAATGTTATGGTAATCTTGAGAAATACCAGAAGAAAGCAGTGGCAGATCTCCGCAAGTGGCACCGTACTATAGTAGATTCACATCAACCGTGCGCTTGATGTCTAGGCCCGACGCTCCTGATTGGCTGTTGATAAGCCAGTCACAGGGCTGGAAACTCTCAGTCTCTCGAGAGAGTTCACATGGGGAGGATGTGTTCTACCTCTCCTGAGGTATACGTTTGAAAG
>NC_087213.1:77399605-77424605 GCF_015104395.2 Macrobrachium nipponense | reverse complement strand
GTAAATGACTTCTATCGTCATAAACGCAAAAGCAACAACGGTGAGACAAGGTTCGATTTTACGCCCTATCAATCAGACTAGAAGATATCGGCTTCCACTTCATTATTCCGTCGCTGGTCCTCTGGAGAATCTCTGAAATCTAAACGAACATCAACCGAGTTTAAGGATAGAAAGCTCCTGTTGCGTTGAATAATATTGTGCGTAAGTATAAAAAAACGACATGGAATGAACTCTTAACAAAATTGTTCATGCTTTATATACCATGTAGAAAAATACTAAAACCGTTATTGCCAATGAAGAACTAACATCGGGGTTAATTGTGACCTCGTTCGTTTACTTCAGAACTCTGTTATGAAGGAAATTTACATTACATTACACACATATATATGTATACATACATACATACATACATACATACATACATATATATATATATATATATATATATATAGATATATATATATATATACATATAATTACTATGAATATGCAAATAAAAAACTAACTAGAATTCTTTTCACAAAACAAGAAACTTTACTATCACAGAGAGAGAGAGAGAGAGAGAGAGAGAGAGAGAGAGAGAGAGAGAGAGAGGTTGTCTCTAGTACAAGGAAGAGTAAATAAAGAGGAAAATGTGAAGAGGCGGAATTGGATGAAAGAGCTAATTCCCGAAGACTGGGAGGGTGTTTTCTTGAAGTATTGGAACATGTGCCCCGTGAAATTGGGCTGTTGCACGTTTACTGTGCAACGGCGAAAATTGGGTCTTAGATGCTGCTGCAACGCTCTGCTACCCTCTCCGTGAGATGGATCTCCTTGGGTCAAAGGACATGCAAGAGGTCCAGGAAAGTGAAGCGGAATAGCCAAGGTAATAATTATATTTATACATAAAATGTTAAAAACAAATAAAGCATCGAGACGCATAAAAATGATACTTTCTAGGGCAAAATATTATATTTCATTGCTTACAAAGAACAAAATTAGATAGAAGAGATAGAAGGAAAACTATTAAAAGATGAAATGATTACAAATGAATCAAATTAGCTAGAGAAATTGGTTCACATGGATTATACTTTATAACATAGAATATTAAAAAATTCTGAATCCCATCTTTATTCTTGACAGCATATTCTTATCATCATGTAATACTACCAGAAAGATAAGTAACTGTACTGAACAGTTCATACAAATAAAAAGATGACGTTTTTGCATATTTCACTGTTAGAAAGTTGATGTCTAAATACCGAGTAAAAACCAAGGACAATTTCATTAAGCTACTGCATCCTAGTCGTCTCGTGAGGTTTCAATATCCACATTTTGCTGAGGTACCACGAATTCACACGTCCAGTTACCAAAAGATTTCATTCCCTCTGGAGACGTTGTGCCTTTTTCTTGTTTCATCATCGCCTTTTTCGCACAGGGGGAAGATTACTTACAAGCTTAATGGCAGCCCTCCTTTTTTTTTTTTTTTTTTTCCTATTTCGCACTTTTACGAACCTTAAATATAATTCCCCATCACTTTCATTTTCCGTGTCTGCTGCCTCGAAAAAAAAAGATAAAGAAAAGGCTGGAGAAAATTTGCCATTAATACTAAAAACGGGAAGGAAAACTGTATTCAAGAGATATTAAAACTCGAGTCTAAACAGTAATTTAAAATTACTTAGCTGAAGAGCTTAAATTATCATTAACAAGAACAGCAACAACGTTATAATCATTTTTAGAGTAGAAGTAGTAGTAGTAGTAGTAGTAGTAGTAGTAGTAGTAGTAGTAATAGTAGTAGTAGTAATAGTAGTAGTAGTAATAGTAGTAGTAGTAGTAGTAGCAGTAATAGTAGCAGCAGCAGCAGTAATATTAAGATATAAAAAGGAAACGCATCTCTTATGTGATATCGAATCTGTAAGTCAAACTACAAGATTTAAATTGGGAAAGACTTAAGTTCTACAATAAGAGGAATATTACAGTCCCCAAGAATCTGACTCTATAGTTCAGAAGATAAGAAACTATAGCCTGCTTTACCATAAGAACAACTGGGAACATTATGTAAAGCTCAAATTTAAAATAACTACACACCTCATCCACATTCGAGATTCCTTTAAACATTTGCCAGTCCTTGAAACTATCTTTAAAACGACTAAAACAAACTATGAAAAAAATAATCCCTAGTAGACACTCGCTGACGAATTTCTATAAACAAATTTTAATTGAAAATCAACAAACAGTCCTAGTCACCAAGCCAGCAAGATACAGTTTCCAATAAAAAAAGAAAAAAAAAACCGCAGTTCCTGTAATTCTTCCTCATTTGCCTTACGAAGGTCAAATAATCATAATATTCTTTTTCAACAAGGAACTTTCTTAATCATTCAAATAAGGTCGAGGAGCGATACATGTTAAAAGCCCCGTTGGGCACGACAATGCTGAAGATCTCAGCACTTAATGGTCAATATACGTCAATATCATTAACAGTTAAGAGCTTACCTTAGCAAAATCTGACGTTTTCAATGTCAAAGAACCCGATTAACAAACTTCACCATTCAGGAAATGCACGCACTCCAAACAAGAATATCAAGAAAAAGTGAATAACGGTAGTTTGGTATATGCTAAAACTTTTTTTTTTTTCATTTCCGTTCGTCCTTCTTCCCAACCTATTGTCATACTTATATTTTTGTTAAGTCGCATCATAACGACAGTTATTTCATATTAAAAATTAACACCAATAACAAAAAATTTGAAAGGGAATTCGCGGTACAGACCACCGTGGTTTCAAGCAACAAAAATATTCCGTCGACCTTCTTGTCTTATAAAGATAATTTAAAAAATCACAGATATTGAAGACGAGACAAAGTGTACAGATACGAGACCTCGGCGTCTATGTTGACTCGCAAAGGATAAAAAAATGGAGAAAAACTTGTTACATTTTCGAGTAAGAGTTTCCTATCTTTATTAGTTTATGAAATATATAAATTAATAATCCTTGTGAACATAATATTGGCTAAGTCTATATTTACTTTAAATAAAAAATAAAAAAAAAATTGAAGCGAACACCAATCGCAAAATAGTTCAATTACCATCTAACCTGATTCAAACTCAGGATGTGTCAAGTTACGGTTGCAAAAAGACACGGGTAAAGAAGCGCCTTATTTTTGCAGTGATAATATATGAGGCAGGCACATCAATGCTAAAAATAATAATTATAATATAGTATGAAAACGAACTTCTCAGAAATAATAATAATCAAATTTTCCCCTCGGCATTCCATCTAACTTCATATCCAACATACTGAGCTCCAAAATGGTCAACAATGGTTGATCGACTGATTTTGACAAACTTCACAGGACTCCTTCAATAGTCACCGATTCCAAAAGACAATATATTTCAAATCAGACACGAAAAAAAAATCATTCATGATAATGCATGAAAAGTTACACTATTTTCAGTGATATGTCAAGATCAAAGTATTTTTTGAAATCATATATTTCATCTCTTAAACGAGGAAATTCCGGGTAGCTGTATCGCCAGAGAACTTTTAGTCACCTCACCAATTTTTCATATAAAATATATATAAAATCTCGTTAACAAAAGCATCTACCCAAAAAATATGATCAAGACGATTCACCACGAAGCAGCGAGAAGGCCACCTGGCTGAATGAAAAATGAAAGTCTAAACTAAATTAGAATTACTTCGACCTCACCTATCTTCCATTTATTTCAGAGCAACTTGTCTTGAAGTCAGTTTTGTTACCATACCCAAGAATAGTGCAAAGTCTGTTGCAGAGAGAGAGAGAGAGAGAGAGAGAGAGAGAGAGAGAGAGAGAGAGAGAGAGAGAGAGAGAGATGTTACTGGACGATTAACTCTCTTTTTCACAGCTTATGAAACCTCACGTCCTTACAGTAATACATGAGCACCTCTTTTTTTTAATACGATGCTTAAATGTACATAGTGGTGAAGTTATCACCTTGGCAAAATCACTATAGCAACCATACTACATGATAGTATATAACTATGAAACGAATAGTTTTCGGCTGGAGTTTAATTTTGCCGCCTTGCTCTTTCATCTACTGCCTCTGTAACTGTATTTGAGGAATCCTTAGCATTAAGTATAGATAGCACATTTATTAAAGAAGAGAGGCCAATCCAAAATATGAACTACATTCATCTTCAATAAAACGCTGCACAATAATGAAAATGATATTTAGAACCCCTGATTTATTCATAAATCGTATTTGCGCATACGGGGAAATATTGAGAATTTTATATTTTCTAAAATTTATATACGACATTGGATCACCTTTATCTCCTTTGCCCAAATCATGGCGAAATATCGAAACTACTCCGTCGTTCGAAAGCGCAGTCGCTAAAATGGAAGAGAGGCTGCGAGTACAGAAACATTAAGCTGGGTTAACTTCTTATCGGAGAAAACCTGTTTTCTGCATGGCGTGGTTCTATGTGAATAAAATATCCATTTATTTCTTTAACGAGAGTTCAAAAACTGTTTGACTCATGGGAGAGTTCTACTCATTTTTTATTAACAACGATATTTTACCCACACTTTCTTTTATCAGGTGGAAGCTAACATGGATGGTAACATTACCAATCCAAAAAAACACAAATATGAAAAGAAATCAAAATAGCAGACCTGTAATATATCTACTACAACTACCAATACTTTCACATTACCGTTATCCTGTTATTATAACCGGTACCGGTTTAAGTGTCTTAGACGGACTTCTTCACAAGTTTTAACTTTCCGACAATTCCTCTTATCAACCTGAAGAATGAATATTTGCTTTCCTAAGCTACGATCATTCACCACCAAGAAACACACTACAAAACCATATCAGTTTTCTGTTCTTCAAGCATTGGAATAAATTATTACTAAAATGTTAAGATTTTTGACAATTTAAAATTCTTGTGAAATATGCACAAATTTAATACGTATTAACAGCAGGTTCATTACTGGAATTCAGTATCAGAGAGGTAAATTCTAGTAAGGACTGGGGAAGTGGGGGGAGGAAGGAAGAGAGAGAGAGAGAGAAAAAGAGCTTAACACTGACGAAGCCATAACATAGATCACTTAATTATGGATCCTCGGGGCTATTAGCAGCATACATCGTCAATGAATATGTACCTGGTAGACAGGCGATTATAATAAGTCCCAAACAGGGTGAAAAGCATCCCGTCCTGAATAGATGTAGATCTAACAAATGAGCTATAGGCTGGTTCACTATATGGTAGAATGATATACATGGAATTATTTGTAACGTAGAAACAATATGAATATCAAGAAAATGGAGAAATGCCAAACTAACAACTTAGTCCCAAGCAATGCCAAGAGAAAGAGGTCTGCTCACTTCCCCCCAAAATCCGCCATGTATAGGCAAAGCTTTGTCTACCTCCTTACTGAAGGTGAATTCCCTTGAAGATACATCATCACCTCTGTAGCTAACCCAACAACTGCTGTGGGATTTGCAATGAAATCTCCACAAAATAATAATAATAATAATAATAATAATAATACTAAATAATAATAATAATAATACTAATAATAATAATAATGGGGATAATAATAATAATAATAATAATAAGGAGGAGGAATATCAAAACACCAAAGAGATGAAGGACACGATCAGGAAAGAATATATGCAGAGACTCAAGGCGATACTCAAGTCAAAACTCAACGCCGGAAATATGACAAAAGCCATAAACACATGGGCAGTGCCAGTAATCAGATACAGCGCAGGAATAGTGGAATGGACAAAGCAGAACTCCGCAGCATAGATCAGAAAACCAGGAACAAATGACAATACATAAAGCACTACACCCAAGAGCAAATACGGACAGACTATACATAACACGAAAGGAAGGAGGGAGAGGACTACTAAGTATAGAGGACTGCGTCAACATCGAAAACAGAGCACTGGGGCAATATCTGAAAACCAGTGAAGACGAGTGGCTAAAGAGTGCATGGGAAATGAAGGAGGGAAGACTAATAAAAGTAGACGGAGACCCACAAATATACAGAGACAGGAGAAAGACAGAAAGAACAGAGGACTGGCACAACAAACCAATGCACCGACAATACATGAGACAGACTAAAGAACTAACCAGCGATGACAATTGGCAATGGCTACAGAGGGGAGAGCTAAAGAAGGAAACTGAAGGAATGATATCAGCGGCACAAGATCAGGCCCTAAGAACCAGATATGTTCAAAGTATGATAGACGGAAATAACATCTCTCCCATATGTAGGAAGTGCAATACGAAAAATGAAACCATAAACCACATAGCAAGTGAATGCCCAGCACTTGCACAGAACCAGTACAAAAAGAGGCATGATTCAGTGGCAAAAGCCCTCCACTGGAGCCTGTGCAAGAAACATCAGCTACCTTGCAGTAATAAGTGGTACGAGCACCAACCTGAAGGAGTGATAGAAAACGATCAGGCAAAGATCCTCTGGGACTATGGTATCAGGACGGATAGGGTGATACGTGCAAACAGACCAGACGTGACGTTGATTGACAAAGTCAAGAAGAAAGTATCACTCATTGATGTCGCAATACCATGGGACACCAGAGTTGAAGAGAAAGAGAGGGAAAAAATGGATAAGTATCAAGATCTGAAAATAGAAATAAGAAGGATATGGGATATGCCAGTGGAAATCGTACCCATAATCATAGGAGCACTAGGCACGATCCCAAGATCCCTGAAAAGGAATCTGGAAAAACTAGAGGCTGAAGTAGCTCCGGGCCTCATGCAGAAGAGTGTGATCCTAGAAACGGCACACATAGTAAGAAAAGTGATGGACTCCGCTAAGGAGGCAGGATGCAACCTCCCGGAACCCCACACTATAAATATACCACCCAGTCGAATTAGAGGACTGTGATAGAGCAAAAAAAAAAAAAAAAAAAAAAAAAAAAAAAAAAAAAAAAAAAAAAAAAAAAAAAATAATAATAATAATAATAATGCAATCAAGGGGACAACGGCAAATCCTGCTTGCCATCACTGATAGCGCCGAAGCCTAGGATGGGTACTAATATCAATGAGTGAATATGTCATCGGCAAGTGGGCAGAGCCACAGTGAAGAGACGTTTTCCCCAAATGTAAACTTCTCTTCACTGTGGGTGGAGCCTCATGACGTCATAGGTTAACGACACTATTGTGCTCAAAAACCTTACCTGCGGTTTTGATGGCTCTGGCATAGGAAACTCACTTTATTCTGTTAAGTACCAGAACTATTGAGCTTTGGTGCTAAATAATACTTGCAAAAACTGGTTAGGGTTATAAAATATACGCTTGCCAACTTTAACCTTATCCAACTTTATCCAATGCTTTCATGAAAAGGTGTCGGCGAAAAACCTTGTTTCATCGGCTTTAAATCCCTTAGTAGATTACATTTAGATTACAAAGATACCTAAAATGAAAAAAAAATAAGATCAAAAGCGTAAAAAACCCTGCAATCTAACGTATCGTCTTCGAATCTCATTATCTGATACTAACAGAAAAGTGCATCGATTGACTGGGAAGAAGTAAATGTTGAAACAGTTATGTAAAAAAATTAAACTGATAAAATAAACTTATATAACATGCATGTATGTACACATATGTATGCATGTAGAGAGAGTAAAACAATATTGAAATTAAAATATAACTTTATTATACATGCAATTTTTCCACTAGGAAATACAATAAAAAATAAATGCAGATTAAATTTTTGAAGTGAAGGCAAAGGGCAGGCCACCTTCCTTAGTCCAGGCTGATTGAAAAAAAAGAAAAAGCTACAGAGTGCAGTCACGCAAGGATTGCTGATTACAATAAATGAAATGTAAGTGGACATATGACTGGTTATGGGACCTTCCTTCTGAATGTGGGGAGGGAGCTTTCTCTTCAACTTGAAGGAGCAGCAGTTCCCTGGAGTACCAGAGTACATTGCAAAGGAGAAAAAAGAATTTGGAGCAAAGATTAGGACATGATACCTGAACAGACGTGCTTTTCAACCATGACGAGAAGGGAAACAAAGCACGTTATATCTAAAGACAATAAGCGACGTTAATAAAGTTCAGGCGATAACTGGCCATTTTATGAAAGATAGAGGAAAAAATATTCTAAAAAATAATTCATTTATTTCTTATTTTCTGCAAATTTTTCCAACTGTATTTCCAGACGCTCTTCCTCCTCATTTTACCCACCTTTTTAATACCTATTCAATCTAAGAAATATTTCGGTTTGAATTAAAGATTCTTGTTTCGTGGTGGATTTCTTCACATTTAATCGAAAATGTATTTCTTCAATCAGTACTTACCAGCGATCTTCTTAATATTTTCAACCGGATTCGCATGAAACATGAGATTCAGGCTATAAAGCCAAGCACTGGCCACTGGGGCACTTTCAGCCATTCACCAATAAGACACTGAAATGGGGGAGTTGAACTGGTTCGCCAATAAAGTTAAGAGAACCAGAAAATTAAAGAGATACAGTGCAAAGATCTAAAGGGTGTTAACAAGTAATAGTTAAAGAAGTTAGACAGCAAGCTGAAGGAAAGGATGCAAAGTAAAAGACTAAGAAGTGGATACAACCAGTAGCAAAGGGGACACTGTAAACACCCATTGACAGCAGTAAACCTAACGGGGCATTCCGAATTCACTTCAACCTCTATGTCTCTCTGCTATTTTCGAGAGGTGCTGCGGCTTCTTCATTCATCCTGCAAGCACAAGTTTTACATGAAAATAATGAAACTATGAGTTCATCACTATCATCTGACTCGCAATGCAATACCTTTTCATTATCTATTAGCCATCACAGTCCTCAACCATTCATTACTTTCCAAGCTTTCGTCTATTTCCTTTCATTATTTCCTTAGCTTTCGTATATTTCCTTTCATTATTTCCATAGCTCACGTATATTACCTCTCATTATTTCCCTAGCTGTCGAATATATCCTTTCATTATTTCCATAGTTCTTGTATATTTGCTTTCATTATTTCCCTAGCTGTTGTCTATTTCCTTTCATTATTTCCATAGCTCTAGTATACTTCCTTTCATTATTTCCCTAGCTGTCGTCTATTTCCTTTCATTATTTCCCTAGCTTTCGTATATTGCCTCTCAATATTTCCCTAGCTGTCGAATATTTCCTTTCATTATTTCCATAGCTTCCATATATGTGTGTGTGTGTGTGTGTGTGTGTATGTATGTATGTATGTTTATATGTAAAATCCTTGTATATCATGTACTACGGATTGCGCCCTAGTTAACGTAAGTTCCCAATTACAAATTACGTGTTTTGTAAAACAAAATTTCTATCAATTAATTCTCTTCGAGAGGCACAACGCAATACTCTAAGCACCAGGAAAGCAGGCCAAGACTACTAATGAACAATAAATAATACAGGATTCATAGCAGATGCAATTCTCGAACACAAGGAACTACAGGTATTTATACCCGCCGCCAACATCATCTTATCAATACATTGTTTATCGACACTAAAAATATAGAGTTAATTAGAAACCTTTCAACGGTAAATTCGTCCCTATTAATACCAATAAAATAGCCAAGCTAGTCTGAAGCAGAATCGGTAGTAGCGACAAGACAGGCAATTGCAAGCGATGGATAGCTTCAAAATAACGATTTGAAGGGCTATCAATTTCAACGGCCTCTCCAATGCATCCTAAATAATTCGAAGCACTGGGCCCAACAACCTCTCCTCCCTGTTTTTATTCTCGGCAAGTGTTCGGAAAAATTGCCTTGACTTATGGTGGCAATTTCGCTTCCTTTTGTGAGACCTTTTCTTCTCCAGTCGCAATTGAATACGAACCTTTGTCTCTCTGGTGTGAAAACCATTTATTCCTTAGACGAGGAGAGGGCGACTTGACGCCGGAAAAAATGAGAAAATACTCCAATTTAGGGCAGAGTTGCATGCTACTCTTCGTCAGGAATGTAGTAAAATACCACTAGCATACCGAAGATGAGTAGCACAAATTTTTCAGGCTAACTCAAAAACGTCAGCAGCTAGTTATCTCTGTCTGCTTTAGACGAATGGGAAGTATTCTAAGGCTAAAGTGGAATGCTGAACCGATTCAGTTATAAATCAAGTCATCTCCCGGCTATCTCCAAAGCAGCAAGAACATAAATAATGGCAAGAAGAGCATGACACCAACAAATAAAATAATGCGAAGAAAAAATCGAACGTATAATAATAAACTTAAAAGTTTCACAGGGAATGTTGAACAATTTTGCCGGAGGAGAAAAGCATCATAAAACACCTTTGAGATGAGCTTGATGCTACATCCAGCCGTGACCTCGTTACTTCCGAAAAGAGAAACAACGCACCTGTTCTCTCGAGGTAAAACCCATTGTTTACATTTTGATTTCGCCACCTAATGAAAGCTCATTGGTGATTACAGGAGCATCCTAGAGAGGTTATAATTTGACCATCAATCATTGAGGAACCAGAGGAGGAGGAGGAGTAGGAGGTGGGGTTAGCATTATGAAATCTCAACAGAATATAAGTATCCTTTTCTTCTAAGAGGGTGAAAATCAATATTGAAACCACGAGAACATAAAAACTGAAGTTGACGATAATACAGAAAGTCACAAAAATAAAATGAAAGTAAATTCTGGTGACGGAAAAAATGAAAATAATAAAAAAGTTAGATAAAAGATGATACAAAAAATGTGGAGCGGGAGAGCTGTGCCGAGATGGGAAAAGGCTCAAAACAGGCAACGATGGAATTCCAGCCTAAAGACGCAGATAGAAAATCACAAAGTAAAAGAAGAATAAACAATGGGAAATAAACGGAAAAGGAAAAAATTCCAGAGAATAACAAAGAAAGGACATATTATGGATTACATGAAGGAACGAAAACCATAAGCCAATTAAAACTGTGAAATGGTATCTTTTTAAAGGTTTACTAATATGATCAGCTATTCACCAAATACAGATCTGAATTTTGATTGCAATACATTATTGCAACAAATGAAATGTGGCGCCCTAACAGAGAGAGAGAGAGAGAGAGAGAGAGAGAGAGAGAGAGAGAGAGAGAGAGAGAGAGAGAGAGAGAGAGAGATGAAAACGCATCTTCAAACACTGAATGCCCGTGCAGTCCCTTTCTCCCTTGGAAAAAAATAGATTTCTCAATTGCATCTTGCCAAACAGATGGCAAAGAAATAACAAGGATCAAGCTTGCAAAACCAGTTCCAACGCTCAACAAAAGTTACATTATCTTATTCTTACAGACTTTTTGGAAATATGTCACTGAAAACACTTTTTATTGAAAAATAAAGTGATAATTTTATAAACATAAATATCAACAAAAATATTATTCTTAAGCAATATTCTTAATCCTTATGACTAGGTACTTAATGAACAGATAAAACAAAATATTCTACTTAGACACATCTACATCAATATTAAAATTACGTAAATGAAAATCCCTGTATGAATAATCAACAATAAATACATACTGCTTTTGGTGAAAATTTGCATTGTTCATCTGTGCCATTAATTTTACTAATGAACAAGGTCCTTAGCATTATGGTAATTCTTTCTTTTTTTTAATATGAGCCACAAGCACTATGAAATATGTGGCTTATTTAGTAACTTGAAAATATGACAAATTAACGCCAAGTCAAGATACGCAAGAAGACAGGAATGGAAGGGGCCGGACACAGGGTAACAAAAGATAGACTTGAACATGATTACAAATTATGCATCATTCAATACCTAACAAGCAATCTGCATTCACTACCACGCTCTGGGTCCCTTCCTGCCCTACAGTCACAGGCATAACGAAGCTAAAACCTTCAAGGAAGAAGAAGAAGAAGAAGAAGAAGAAGAAGAAGAAGAAGAAGAAGAAGAAGAAGAAGAAGAAGAAGAAGAAGAAGAAGACGAAAATTCGCTAGTTAACTTTTAGTTAGCAAAAACCCATAAAAATTTGTATTCTCAATCTTCATATAAAAGTGAAGAGAGTTGGGTAATTTTTGGCATGAAAAACAGTACATGTTTGCAGTCATTTACGTATGTAAACCAAAATATGCAATTTCTGCGACAACATCTACATCCAAGAATAAGCTGCTAAATTTGAGAAGCCAGTTTAAAACTGGTAGTAAGCTATTAAATGAATCTTTACTGTAGATGAACTTGACAAGTAAAATACGAAGTGACCATCACGGAGCTTGACAGGCAAAATGCCCTTACCGAATTCGATCTGATTTACTGCTACATGATGTAAACCATAACATAAAATCGGGCGTGTTTCATGAAAATGCATAACTGTACCGAAAAAATATATGGAATGTACTGAATACTATCGTCAAAAATTTCTTCAAAATTATTAACTTTCTATGCATGGAAAGTAAATGGGACACAAAAAACCCTGAGACACATTTTCCAGTGCAATAGATCATTAAGACCCAACGGGTGACGGCGTTCCACAACTTGTATAGAGGAGCACCAAAAGCGTCATTCTTTTAGACAAAGAATCTGCTTGAAGATTTTTAATCCTTTCGAGATCCAACAGACCATGTCTTAAAAATAATGTACTTTAGAAGATCATTTACTCAAGGATCCAATGAGAAAACAACATGAACTCCTACATATATTCTTTACACCTGTTTTCATGAGTATTAAACACTGATGAGACTTCTATATAGGTATATGAAGCGTCTGTTATTGTGGAAGTTAATTGGTCATAGTGCATTATTTATTCAGCCCTTAAAGACGGAGCGGCAGTGACTTGTCATGTTCTTTGGAGGTTCCCTTTACCCGAGAAAATAGTTGACTGGCGGGAACAAATTATTTAGTCCATTTCTTTAAGCAAAGCTCAACGGAATGCAAAATGACACCCTGGATACTTGAAGGAAAAGAGGAAAGTAGAAGAAAGAGTAAGATTAGAGCTCAACTCCCTAGGAATGGCGAGCCTCTCTCCAATTTAAAACTAAGAAGACTATTGGAGTTTCAGAAAACAAACACTGGAAGAAAATTGCAGACCAAAACGTAACTGATTCCGTTGAATTTTTTTGTTTACCTCAATGACACTAAAAAAGGATATTTTTATTTAGGCCTAGCGTAGTAACACAGGACTGATATTTATTTTCAATCTTAGAGTTATTGATTTTACAGTAATATAAAAAGTAATTTGCCTATCTTCTCAGCGATGTCCTTTCTTTCAGGGTCATTTGTATGTGCTCGTATCTACAGCTATCGAAAAATGCGTCATAGCTGTTATAGCATACTGAATTTATTAGTACGTATGACCAAGTCCTTCAACGCAATGACTACAGAAACCACAGTATCGTCCCAACGAACGATAATTTCATAAACGAAAAATAAATCTACGGACGATTTGTCCCTAAAGTGGAAAATGCAAAATTGTAACCTTTCGTTTAATATTCACAAATGAAATGCTGATTTTAAAATATATAATAAAGTAATATAAAAAGAATAAAATACTTCAACATCACTATAGGAAATTATAAACATAAGGTTTTTTTTAATACTACGCAACAATTGACGAGAACAAATTTAAAGTGTTCAAGAGAATTTCGTGTCACTCAAAAGCTTTGTTTATTCTCTTTTCAAGCATATGCGACAGTAAGAGCAATTTGACATGAACACCCGGCCAAGGCAAGATGGGTTAAAAAATAATGGAGAAAATATAAAAGAGAGAATCCTAACTTAGCGAAAGCGAAAGAAACGCCTCTTTAAAAGAAGACAGTTAAGCCAATTTGTTCTACGCAAATGTGAGGAGATAACACCAGTGTTAAAGAGAAGACAATAGTGACATTGAAAAAACTATGCCTAAGCAAAAGTTTAAACATAAAAATAAGCGACTGTTTATGAAAGCACTTTAAAAGGGTAAAGTTTTCTCGTTCTCTTTCCTTTACCCTTACATCTGCTTTAAAAAATTCTTGAACTTCCGGATGAACACAATTTCTATGGAAAACACAACAAATAGACATAATAAATAAGATTAATATCTCTCTTTTTCTCCATCTCTCCACTCCACACTCACTCACACTCATATAAGTGTGTGTGTGTGTGTGTGTGTGTGGCGGGGGATTATAAATAACGGTGCATTCAGATAATAGCAGTTGTGGACACATCTTATAATAACAAATAACCCCTTCTTCCCTCTCATTGTGATATTTCTTCTGACGTGCTTGCGCCCAGGAAAAAACATTAAAAATCCCTCTCTGTCTCATCTGATTCTATTCGCTTTGCATTACTGTCATAAACCTCAATTAAGGAGGGTTGTCCATAGTCAAGGCGGAAAGGATAAAACGAATCTCAATGGATGTAAACTTCAGATGAATGACACATCGGGAGGATATATGCGAACATTAACGGAACGATAAAAGCAAATCCCACCCTTCCTTCTCATGAGTTCTCCTCCTCCTCCTCCTCTTTCGTAGCTCTTTCTTTTACTCTGGCATCTTGTGATCATGAATTGGAACTGCCATTCTACTCACCTCAGCTGAAATCACTAGGTTTTGCGGCATCAAATATATTTGAAACACGAAGTTTCACATGCTATTATAGAGAATATATATATATATATATATATATATATATATATATATATATATATATATATAGCTTTATATATATATATATATTATATATATATATATATATATATATATATATATATATATATAATATATATTTTCATATAATGTATTTAAGGGTAACTCTTTAAGATGACTATTTGGGAGTAGCATAATAATCATATACCAAGGAAAACATCTTTGCGCAGTAAGGTCTGGCTGGTGAGTGTAAACACACGAAAAAAAGTGGATGTTAAAATAGAATTTATATATGATAAAAAAAGTTATGGTAAAAGGCCTAACTTGGGTGTAAAATACCTCATTGTGTTGGGGAAAGTGGACACTCAGGGAGAAAGGGAGAAGATCCAAGATTCAGGAACCTCAGTTGTAACAAAACGGTTTTCGTAATAAAGTTCAAAACTGAAGAGTTAGCGGAAGTGTTTGAGAAGGACTTCTATATCCCGGGTATAAATATACATTAGTTCCTATCGCTGAAAAATTAAGAACGAATGAATCTCAGACTAGTATTTTGTTTTTCTATGAAACAACTTAAAGTTAAAGGGAAAGTTTCCTGGCTGAAATTATACATATCAATCACCACTGTACATCAGACACCATCGGTATATAACCAAGCCGTGTCCATCGGTGGAGGGGGGGGGGGGGGGGGGGGGGGGGGGGTGTGAGACAAGCTGCAATTGCTTCGCAACGAGGATAACACCTTCACGAGAAAAACAAAATCCTGTGGGGTGGGGGTGGGGGTGGGGTGGGAAGAGGACAGTTGTAGGGAATATATGTATGAGGATGAAATCCTCTTTATTACATAGACTTGCATGTGTATATGTGCATGTACAATTACCTAAATGAACATATATATAATACATCTACCATCCAATATACAGAATATCTTCACAATGCACTGCTTATCCATCCTATATACAGACAAATACTTAGGGTATATAATGTGTTTTGTTTGTTTGTATGGTGCTTTTACGTTGCATGGAACCAGTGGTTATTCAGCAACGGGACAAATGGCTTTACGTGTACGTGACTTCCGAACCACGTCGAGAGTGAACTTCTATCACCAGAAATACACATCTCTCGCACCTCAATGGAATGGCCGAGAATCGAACCCGCGACCACCGAGGTGAAACGCTAATACCATACCAACCACGCCGCTGAGGCGCTTTAGGGTATATATTGTGGTACAGTAATGGGAACGTATATGTAGGGTTCGTCGTTCGATTTGACCTGCTACCCAGCAATTGTCTCAGCTGTGATTGGGCACCGGTCAGTGACAGCTGAAGTCAAAGAAGCAACGAGGCTGGTAAACCTATTTACACCGACTTGCAGATAAACCCTTCAACAGCGATTTTTTCTTACCTTATCACTGCGTCTCAATTAACTTCATTATTTTCTTCAAGAAATTTCTCCTTCCAATTTTTATTGTTTTATTCCCTCCTTCCTACCTTCATAAACATACATACACTCACACTGCAGTCCAAATAATCTTACTATGTAATTCTACAATCTTTTCCTACTCTTTCTACTTCTTTCTTTAATTATAGCCCTTATTTCCTACAGTTTTTCTTCGGATGCACTTCTCAATTCCTAATCAAACTTATTTGTCTTAATTACATTTATAACAACATTATCGCCTTTTCTCCTTCAACTACAACTTATGTTTAATGCTTGCTTCAACTACTAACAAACAGATATAACTCCAGCCACTCTTCATCTCATTTGATTTTCCATCTACTCTGCACTAATATATAATCTAGCAAACTCTTTCTTGCAATATTTTAACTCTCCCAAATATATTTCTAAATATTCATGTGAAATACTATATTTCCGAAAATCAAGTCCATCGCCAAACACATTCCACAATACTCTCTCCAATCTCTTTCTTCAGGAACTTCACGTCTTGTAAAAAAGCAATTTCTTTTCCTGTCACCTACCGTGGCATTCAAATCACCAATTACAACCATCCGTCATTTTCTCCAAAAACAGCATAGCATAGATTCGGGCTCTCCTAAGAAGTCTCCATTTCACTATAATTTGTTCCTTTTTTCCGAATATTAACACTAACAATTACTACTTTTCCTCCAGCCACAGTCAAATTTGCCCAAATAGTCCTCTAAATAATTTATTTATACTCTTACCAATTCAATGTCTACCCTTTCCTAACTTTACACCTTTCCGATAACGAATAAAAGGAAAGAAAAAGTGATTATCATTCTTTGTCTTTATTTCTACTTTTCTTCGCCAAATACCCTGAAGTCAAAACCTACATGATGGTGTCTATTCTTTGTCTGCTGTTTCACTTTGTCACTATTGGTGGCAATGCTGCAAATGGTACCATGCCCTGCCATTTGGTGATTTTCACATTATGTGGAGTCGAAAAAGCTTGGTTGCTATTTCCTCCAACCAATGCCTTCAAAATCATTTACTAGGTGCTCCTCGAATTACAGGCACATTATATCTCTACAACTGGTTCTTCCTAGATCAGCAATGTCCAGATTGCAAAGAATACTACCACCACTTCAATAGTTCTCAGTAAATAGACCCAAAGTGTGTGCATATATACGTATGTATAATTATGCTTTTATGCATACATTATATATATATATATATATATATATATATATATATATATATATATATATATTTATGCATATAAATACATACGCATATATGCATATATACTGTGTGTGTGCGCAAACTTGGGCACATACACAAAAATACATCATGAAGAACAAAAGATTTCAAGTACCCAGATGATATCAGCACTACGTTGGCACAGGTACAGGGTCAAAACAGCAGGAACATAAAGCTGCCCCGTGCCGTAAGGATTCTAGGATCAGATAATGAGAGTCTTAAACACAGGGGGAGCGTTGAAGATGGCACGGAGGCAGCTGCTTTGAATTTCTCTTCCTTGGAACAACCTCGGTTTTCAAGTGTCACACGAATCATTAATGAACTCGGTCATTTTTTTCAAGGCAGACTAATTGGTAGATTAATAACAAAATAGTTTTATGAATGAATGTTACAGATTTATCAATACATAAACTAATATACATAAAATTACATAAGTAGCTATAATTATTTTCCCAATATCTTCTGTCGAGTAAACTAGACTTATTAGAGAGAGAGAGAGAGAGAGAGAGAGAGAGAGAGAGAGAGAGAGAGAGAGAGAGAGAATCATCAAGGTTGGTCTGAATTAGCATAACCCGTTATAGGGAAAGACGACTATTATCGAAGTATTGAATAAAGGAGCAGCGAGTATTCAGTACATATATGGAATCCAATAGACGATTATCTTGGAATAAAAAATACAAAAGCTCATTAATACTAAAGAAAAGGTACCATTATAATTACATCCTCAAGTAAATCATACGTTCTCATTAAATTACAGGTTAATATTGTTCTATTCTAGTCCGGAATTCTGAGTAAATTTAAAGCTAAACTTGAAATCTTTTAATATTCTCGCTCTCCGTTTTTCCTTCATTCGGCAAGATGTGCATTCTCTCGCCCACACAAAACTGATTAGCAAAACGTCCGGTCACCCTTTTCTCTCTTACGCCACCAAGCAAGGATGAAATGTTTTCAGCAGCATTTCACTGACCTTCCACACATCTCAACGCCATCATTCGCTTTCCAACGACCGGAAACAGTCGGTGAAGAAACTATAAGTCATTTGGAGAAGTCACCTTCATCTTTATAAACTAAAACACACACCTCGCGACCCAGGGTAGCCGAGGGGTAGAAGAAGAAGAGGAAGAAGAAAGACCACGAAGCCTCAAGGTAACGAGGGTTGCACAAACGAGGAAGAAACTGAACTCTATCATTAGTGACTAAAACAAACAAATTCACATACTTGAAAGCAGCAGGGCCTAAAGGGGCATGACTCTTCATTACAGAGCACTGATGCTGAATAACTTACACATTGCCTTTCGTTTTGCTTGTTACGTCGAATAACTTGCAGTCGTAAAAATCAGGCACGGCCTTGAAATTAAAAAACTCTCACGTTGCGATTCCAAGTGCTACAGATTGTTCAGTAATACTATCTCATGTGTGTGTGTGTGAGAGAGAGAGAGAGAGAGAGAGAGATTTTAAGTCACACTCATTACAAAATGCTGCAGAGATTCCTGATGAGTTCTAATTTTTCTTACACACACACACACACATATTGAAAAAATTTAACGATTTACATTTCTTTAATAAGTATGTGAAGAGAGAGAGAGAGAGAGAGAGAGAGAGAGAGAGAGAGAGAGAGAGAGAGAGAGAGAGAGAAGAAATTTCCAAACGCCTTTCAGCCATTACAATTGACAACCGGGTCATGAGGAACAGAGACAAGAGAGAGAGCCCTGCATTCATCATCCGAAATCGGGTGTATCTTACATTAGGGTTTTGGACGGGTGCTTCATCCTTCATTCTCTACATTTATCTCCTTTGCCCGAAATGGGAAACCGTTCTTGCGTTAACAACGAAGGAAAATACGAACCAGAAAGAAATGACAGGATGATCGTTTCGTATCCGATCGTGCCATTACTGTCATGTAGTAAGTACATCTGTAGGATTAGACCAAAAACATAGGTTTGTCTGTGTAACTAATTTAGAGCAATATGATCGCTGTGTGTAAAAATCAATACTCGGAGTTAACATTTCTAGAAGATTCCTTTCCGATGAAATCATGCATGCATGCACACATGGTCTAATGGCTGAGGCACTCAAATTACTATGTGACGGCGTTCCAATAAAGTTTATTTAACTGCTGCTGATTCGCGCAGTGAAATATGTACCTGGTACCTAGTTGACTTTGTGGATCAAAGCCAGGGCAATCGGGTATGGGGTTATCAACCTTGCCTCAAAATTCTATACTCCAACAAAAATGCGTGGTCAATGGTGGGCACTGGGGTAAAATAACATTCCGAAATTTTCTCATTTCATTAAATCTATTCTTAATACATTATTTTCAAAATTTAGGAAAAAAATATTAGCTAGAATCTTGTTACTTATAAAATCAACATTGTCAACTCAAAAAATGAAGCTTATCAAACCCGCTATGTGTGGAATTTTTAAGACTAAACAATGTGCTCAAGTTAGAAACTGACGGTCTTAATTGCATGCTTTTAGTATTTTTAGAGTTAACCTCTATTATGGGAACCGATTTAGACATAAATATGTAAAGAAGACTAAAAGCGATGAAACAAAGTCTGGCTACGAAATCTAGTTTGGTGATTAAAGAAAAGCATTTTTCACAAAACAACACATATGCATCATTCTCATTATATAGGCAAGAATATCCTTTCAAACATTACAAATCAAAGGGGAAACATAAATACAGGGATCCTATGGTACATATACATCGCTGTATGTCATACCCACTGTCATAAAACTGTGAATACTGCGAAAACCAAAGAAGAATACTTGCTTCATGTAATATTTACGGTAAACAATAAAAACGAAAAATACAAATCTAATGGTTATTCCTTTCAATAATCGATAACATTCTGTAAACTTAAGGCTAAAGTATTCTATTTGACAACATTGAAAGAATTCTAACCGCATAATACTATTTGGTGAGTTACCACGAAAGAATATTAAGTCTGAAATTATGCTCATTACCAATGAGTATGGATCTCCCGTCAAGATTTAGTTTTCCTCAAGAAAACAAACTAACGCAGGCCCAAGCATTAAAAAACTATCCCAAGCATACTTCCTCCTAGAAACAGTACATTAAAAGCAACGCCAATCGTGACGTCAATGACCTTTGAGCAAAAATAATTCTCCCTTCTTATTTCTTGCGTCTTTCACACGAATCAAGGATTCAGAATAGAAAAGAAAACGAAGTGAGAGATAAATGAGTCGATGACAAAGCTGCCATTGTCATAAAATTGAGATGAGTGGAGTTACTATATAAGGCAGCGAGGGAAAAAAGTTAGTGATTTCGATGAACCTTACCAGGCGCACCTTTCACTTTCTTCGGGGTTCGGGGGCTTTGTCTCTGTCGGTGCGCTTCGTATATACAAGTCTAAACGGTATATACATACACATACATACATGTACATGTATATGTATGTATGTATGTATGTTTATATATATATAGATATATATATATATATATATATATATATATCTATATATATATATATATATATACAAACACACACACACACACACTCAATCCTCAGCTTTAACGTAAGCATTAAAACTAGAGCACATAAACATTTAATGGTTATTTGTTATCACTGTCTAGATTAACTTCTATAATCTACTTTGTCTCTTGGTCTGTTTTTCTATTTCGTCCACAGAATAGAACAAATGGACTTGGGGTATAGGACTGGGTATATATATTGTTATACATATGTATATCTGCTATACATACATTTCCAAAGGAAATAAAACGGAGACCACAACGAAAAGGAAAGAAGCCTATGATATATACAATTTGGGATGTCGAGTATACAACAATGTATATATGTACATTGTAATATATATTTGTGTATGTGTCTATGTATGTATGTACGTATGTATGCATTTATATAATCCTTCTTTTTCTATTATATACCAACTACCAAGCATCCTTGAATATACTCGCTGGCAGAAACGGTTCATAACTTCTAACTTTTACAACACGGCGCACAGGAGCAAGAGTCTTGTTCTAAGGGCTAGAGAATAAATGGTTGGTTGTGTGTGTGTGTGTGTGTGTGTGTGTGTGTGTGTAGTATATATACCTGCGTCAAGCCCCCTAACCCGGTCATACAGCGCTGTATGACAATACAGCTGTATGACAATACAGCGAGACAACATGATAGAAAAGACGCACATTTTATAAAATAAACCCTTCACTTAATTTATAACTTTCAATAATAACTTTCAACAGGCATTCATACTCCTTTTATTCCCTTTCTTATGTTGAAAAAAAAAAATCAACGATTTGTTAGATAAAAGAAGGTATACTATATTCTATCAAAATTCATAAGTTAAAGAATAACTTGAGAAAATAAAAACTTTCAACACTTGTTGCATGCAGCGAAGAATAAACGAATTTGATTATTTGTGTCCTTTTTTCCTCATATTGCAACTTTTTTTTTTCTTGTGATAAGAAATATTCTGACAGACTCCTGTATGACTGAGTTTCCTCAATATAAACCTCATTATTATTTTATAATAATGGAAACCAACTAAAGGTTAATCCATTTAATATATCCATATAAGACCAATTTGTCATTTATATTCTTTAATTTATGCTACAGATATATACACACAAATAAATACACAAGAACACACATACACATATATACGTATATATATAAAATCAAAGAAGAAATTGAATAGAAACACAGACAAAGCATTATACACGTGTATACATGACATTTGTGATTATATGCAATATACGACAAAATGAACAGCCCCTCCAGTGACACACACATATTGCATTAGAGACATCCCTTTTTAAAACGGTTTACACTCACCCGGAAGAACGGGGAACCGACCTAAATACTATATTTCCGACAACAAAAAAGGTCTGCTTTCGCAGAGCGACAGGTCGTAAACCACAAGCCATTGCGTGGAAGGTGGTCTCACTCATTTTGCGAATACCAAAAAGACCTGTTTGAAAGGTGAGTTCCGAGTCCAGACTCAACGACACATATAAGGAAATTATGAATGATGATGAATGAATGCGAATCAGCAGCGAGTATACTTCGGGTGTTTGCACATGCATGAGCCTTGGAAAGGATGAGGAGCCAGCGCAGGAGAATCAAGAACTCAGGAGTGATGCGTATAATTACCAGTGAATCCTCATTAGTTAGAATGAGGTTCCCAAAACAGACAGAAAGAGAGATTCCTCTCATAAACATGGGTATGGCACTAAAAACCTTGCATCTGAGAGAGAGAGAGAGAGAGAGAGAGAGAGAGAGAGAGAGAGAGAGAGAGAGAGAGAGTGTGTGTGTGTGTGTGTAAAATATAAATTCTAAAAGTGTGGGGAGAGTCAACCTGTCAGTGCGACCAGAGGCGAGAGCTGAGGCGGGCCACACATTACCAAACATGTATGTCCAACAAGTTTAATCATACACTGCCACAGAGAAAGAATTTCTTTTCTTTGCCCATCCTAAATTTGCATAGTAGTATTTTATCGGGTCACCATTTCATTTGGTAACAGTGAACACAAAATCACTAGAAGTAAACAAGTATAAGCGCTAACATATCAAATATCCCATCAACAAGATGATCAAATACGCATAAAATGTAAATGAATGAGGGAGAACTTCAATCTGCCTCAGAATGGATAATTGCTGGCTTGCAGTTAGTTTTTACATTCTCATCGTCGTTCTTTTACAAAATTATTTTTTATTACCGCGCTTCTTCTCATGCAATGATTGTGAACTTATATCAATGGATAAAAAACTTTAAATGGGTCATGAATAAAGGAGGAATGGTTGAGGATACAGTACTGACTGATGGCAGTTTAAGCAAAACTGCAGAAATTAGCGACAGGTTCTAAAAGCATTTGCAAGACTAGAAAGTTGAAAGCAATTGTGAGAAAGAACAAGGTTGTCAAGGTAAATAGAAACAAGAAGATAGAGAAATGAATGTTGATATGGATGGTAGATGAACGCAAGTGGTTGATTCACACAGGTACTCAGGGATATATATGCCAAATGATTGCAGGGAGTGAAGAGGGGCGTTCAGATGAGTGTGAAGACTGGAAAGAGACCTGGTTTGTCTCACGAAGCAATGGCATAAAGCTCTGAAGGGATTGCTGATCCGATTTTCTTTTATGAAAGTGATCCGTGGATGTTGAATGCAATTGAAAAGAAATGTTGCAGCTGTCGCTATGAAATACTTGTAAGGACCCACAGACTGACAGAAAAGGTCAAAGCTTTTGCCGATTAAAGGACAGAATGGATGTTTGGAGATGGTTCGGGCAAGTGAAGGGAAGAGAGGGCGATAGGTTGGTGGGAAGTGTATATCATGAGGGAAAAAAAAGTGTTAGAAGGAAGGATGAAAGAGACCTAGAATGCACGAGTGCTATAAGATAGAGATGAAAATTTCAATGTGTGTAGCATGAAGTTCGGCGTACTGCTGGTGAGCTTTCTGTATTGATGTGTGAAGCAGTTCCTTCTGGTCGAAGTTTTATATACGAGGGATCCATCAACAGCTCGGCAATTACTTTTTGATAATGACAGTGACCATTATTTTTCTTTGCAGTTATCCACTGTTAGACATGCTTAACCATGAGTAAATTATATATGTCTTTCTATCTATCTGTCTATATACATAAAAATACTTATTAGGGCTTATACCCCTACTTACTATGATTTTTAATGCGATAATAAAATGCTTCACTACCTACTACGATTCTTTATACAATAATAAAATGCTTCACTACATACAATGATTTTGAATACAATAATTAATGCTTCAAACAAGCAGGAAATTGTCCTTAATTTACAAGTTAAAATGCTCACAAAAGAGATACGAATAAATAAGAAAGGAATATTAGCCTAGCTACTTTTTGTAACAGAACATCATTTTATAATCCTCCTCAGCAATTCCTTGAAATGAAACAGAGACTTTACTGCGCAACAGTCTCAATAAAAACACATTATAAGATAGTCTAATTAAAATTATATGCCTTCTCACTCTAACAGGTTTAATTAAATACCAATAAACTGAAGAACAAAAAATAAAATTAATAAATAAGTGACGATAACATACCATCACAAATAGTAAATAGCAATTAATTCTCAAAACAACTGCAAGGTTAACTAGAGAGAGAGAGAGAGAGAGAGAGAGAGAGAGAGAGAGAGAGAGAGAGAGAGAGAGAGAGAGAGAGAGAGAGAGAGTGTGTGTTAAAACGAAACTTTGCAATTTTAAATTCGACCAATTCCATTATCCTTGACAGAAGCCAGGAGTAACTTTTACCAAAACAATGCACAATGTTTCATATAATGTTCATTGACATGTAAGTGCCAGATAAAAGTTAAATGATGCATGAAAATAGTAACCTGGGGCGTAGAAGATCATGTTTTCTCTAATGATGACAAGCTCTTGGTTTTCAAGATTAAAAGACAATAGAAAATACCTTTCGGTTCCGTTTCGCATAATGCTCTCCCTAAACAAATAAATTGATTAAAATATGAATATGTAAGTAAAATAAATACTTTGAACATATTCAGACAAACTTCCTTCAATTTTTAAGCTACATATTTAAAATGATTCTGGCAGACCACACAGTCATTCAGTAAAGTTGACACAATATAAAGGACACAAAGAGCACATTGCATACAATAGTTCACCAAAATTCACTAACACTGAAAGGAAAGGCATATTCAAACACAGGGAAAGAGTGAAGTAGTTTCTGGAAACATAGTGTCATAGGAAAAAACAAAATTCTGACCACAAAACTGATATTTTTTTATCAAGGATAACTCGCCCATTAGTATCTAAATACAGGACA
>NC_087213.1:77377105-77394605 GCF_015104395.2 Macrobrachium nipponense | reverse complement strand
GAAATTATTTCAAAATTTCTCACTTATTCTGCAGCGTCATGATGAATAACACACACGCACACACACACACACACACACGCACACACAAAACAGAAATCATTGAAAAATAATTTGCAACTAAATTGCACATCTCATTATAAAAGATAAACCCCTCCGCTAAGAGAATGTAGTTTACTCAAGACAAGAGTAAGAAGTTTTAAATAGAAAAATCTTGTTAGATATCTTTCGACCAATCTGTCATCGTTCGGTATTGGATGTTTTAAGAACATCTAAGAGGACTAATTAAAATATGTTCAAAATACAACAGGGTCTACTGACTCATTCTAAAGTACAGTATATCTATCTATCAATCTATCGATAGACAGAGATAGATATAAAAATAGGAAAATGACACATAAATATAAATAATTATATATATATATATATATATATATTATAATTAATATGTATGTATATAATAATATATATATATATATATATATATATAATTAATAATGTATGTTATATATATATATATGAATATATATATATATATATATATATATATATATAATAGATGAGAGAGAGAGAGAGAGAGAGAGAGAGAGAAGAACCGAGAGGACCTTACCTTACAGACCTTACATCTTATTCGGGTTGTTCCAGGTCCCTCAGTGTGAGGCGCCTCTAATGTCTACCAGAGAATTGCCAATGCATCTTCCGGTATAGAGAGAGAGAGAGAGAGAGAGAGAGAGGAGAGAGAGAGAGAGAGAGAGATTTATACGTACGTGTACTTTTTATGAAATATTCGATTACAAGCAAAAATCTTATATTATTTTAAAATCCACTACAAATCATTAAAGAATAATAAAAATCCACCCGATGGGAAACCTCAGCGGTGCAAGACGTTTTATACAATGACACGTATCTTAAATAATCCTACTTTCATCTCATAATTACTTATGAATATGAAATGTATTCGTCGAGAGAGAGAGAGAGAGAGAGAGAGAGAGAGAGAGAGAGAGAGAGAGAGAGAGAGAGAGAGTAAATTGTCCAGGATCAATGCAAGAGTAATAATAAAGATATTTGTAAGGTATGCAATAAGTTGTGAAATGCAAATGCATCTACTCTCACTAAATTCTATTAAGAAGAGAAAGAGAAAGGGAAAAAACTTTGAATAAACGTACGATTGCTTTCAAAAGCTAACGAGGAAGGCAATTACCCAAAGAGCAGAAATAAACACACTGCCTTGCGCCTTCTTGTTTTATACAAAAAATAGAAGTATTTGTGTCGCTAGTTCTTGTGGCTGGACTGTCTTAGCTACTAGATTTCATTGCCTAACTGGGTATAGTGGCCTTTCTTGTTATCATAGATTCAACTAGTCTTACATCTACTAGGCGTACTGCTCTAGCCGGCAAAACAATGGCCATATAACCAATGTTCCCCAACACTGATCGGTGAAGCAGCCTACGTATCAAGACCTTCCAGTACACTACGACATAAATTCAACTCATTACGTCATTAGCTTTAGAGATTGTTTGTGTCTTTAGTTGCCAACTGATTGTTACTGTATTAATACTACGTTCTTAATTCTCCATTCACTCTTAGGCTGACCATCAAATATCCTTTGGCATGTTCGATAAAAATGCGTGCAAATCACATTACAGATAAAACAATACTAAAGAAAAAGCACTTAGAAATTTTAACAAACAGACTGAAAATCATCGCGAATCTTGTCAAAGCAAACCACAACAACAATCACCAGGTTAATCACTGCTAGAAAAGCGCTGTACTTCGCGAAGCCTTTTGCCATTCGCAGCATAAGCAAGCCCTATCAATAAATCACTCCAGACGAGCTACATGTTTGCTGATATTATCATTCCTAAAGGATGGTCTCCTAAGCATAAACCAGATGAAGAAGAAGAAGCGTCGGCGGCGGCGGTAACACAAGAGGCCTTGCATCCGACGATGCAAATGGGTCGCAACCTGGATGTGGCGGCTGCCACGAAGGCGCATCTTCCTTTCCCCACTGCCGCCCTTCCTTTCACTACAGATAGCCACGGGGACTATTAAGATGGCATTCAACGTCGCTGAATGCCACATAAAATAATAATCAACTTGTTTGTTTATCACCTAGCAGCCTCCGCCGTCATTCAGCAGCCAAAGTTACCATCACTTCCTTCTCTCTGACGATAATGATGCAGCCATTATCTTAATGAATGCTAGTGATTGTCACATAAAATCATTATTAACTTATATACTCGTCACTTGCTTATCAACAATCGACGACATTCCATGTTAGAAGTTATTATCAATGAACAGAAGAGGTTAGAAGTTATTATCAATGAACAGAAGAGACCCTCATGCATAATGATCACTCTTAATTAAGCACAGGTCAGTAACAGTTATCTCATCACAATTTTCCCTCACCGGGCTATCGTAATCACCATCAATCACCAGAATCATTATGCAGTTTCTTTTGCTTACGGCAAATTTCCATTTATAACTGCTTTTCACTAGTTATATTTAATGAACTTCAACAGCAACCAACGAGTTAACACATATTAAAGAGAGTGCGCAGGTTTACTTACTTGGAAATGCATACTTCCCCTCTGATAAGCAAAATACTAAAGATACGAGTCCTGAAACTCATTAGCAGGGAGATAGCTCTCTCTCTCTCTCTCTCTCTCTCTCTCTCTCTCTCTCTCTCTGTTAAACAGCCAACACGGTTTCAAACAAAACAGATCCTGCTATCAAACCTATTGAAGTTTTTTCATAACATGCTTGGTATTTACGACAGTAGTAGAGCAACAGATATACTCTACTTAGATTTCCAAAAAGCCTTTGACAAATTTCCACACAAAGAAACTAATGACAAAAGTTAGCGCTTTACGAATTGTGGGAGAAATAGGAGACTGGATCGAAGACTGGCTAACTTATAGAAAAATAGAGTCGTAATAAATGATGAAGAATCAGAATGGGCAGATGTGACAAGTGGAGTTCCTACAGGTTCTGTCCTTGGACCTCTCTTGTTTTCTGATTTACATTAATGACATTGATGTAGGGCTAACTAGCAGGATAGCCAAATTTGCAATGACACCAAACTAGGTGTAAATGCAAAAGACCCAGTTACAGTGGAAAGTTTAAGAAATGATTTAAAGAAAACAGGAGATGCCTTTTAACTTGGACAAGTAGTGTTACAAATAGGAACAAACAACCCACAGGCCAACTACATGTTGCTTGGGAATGACATAAATAGTGTAGAACAAGAAGAGGACCTTGGGGTCATTATTCCCAAGGACTTAAAATCCACAAAACAGTGCATAAAAGCTGGAAAAAGGACACAGAAACTATACTCAGTTTTTTTCCATCTGTCCATCCGCCTGTGGTGTTTGCTCATGGTAACACTGCGTCCCAGGCTTTAAATAATGTCCTATTTCGAATATTAACGGTGTAATTCGCATACAGTAAATTATTAAGACACTTTTCAGAAGCAAATGTACACCTTGATATCCTTTTATTTACCTAAAACTTACACATAGCGTAACTATTTAAAGCCCGGGACGCAGTGTTACCATGCGCGACCAACACAGGCGGATGGCCATAAAGAGGCAGTTCAAATACAGAAACAAGGAAACGGTGCTGCAGCTCTACACATCCATAGTTAGATCTCATCTTGAATATGCAGTACAGTTTTGGTCACCATCACTACGAAAGGACATAAATAGATTAGAAGGGGTACAAGCAAGAGCCACAAAGTTAATTCCATCCATCAGGAAAATAGGTTACCAAACACGACTAGAGAGCCTGAACATGTATGGATTAGAAACACGACGATTGCGAGGAAACAGTCACAATACTGAAAGGCATAACATGAGTAGACAGTAATCTATTTACATTAAACGAAAACCAGGCAAGTAATAATGGATGGAAACTAGAACTGAAAAAATACATCTCATTGCTGGAACTTCTTCACATACAAGATATGTGACACGTGGAATAAAATGCCACCAGAAGTTGTAAACAGCAACAGTGCGAAAGAGTTTAAAAGAAACATAGACAAAATCATTAGGACACAACCTAATCTTGGTAATTCCTTACATCTCTTCCAATCACAGAGATAACTACTAAGCCTAAAATACATCCCTTTTACAAAAAGATCATTAGTTAATGAGGGTCTGTCACGCAACTTTAATCTAAACACCAATTTACTGCGAGCAGTGTTTTTAGATGATCTACAAATCCCACCAGTCGTTCGCATAACAGAGACTTTCTACCAGTAGAATCTCCATTAAGGAACATAGCATACTAGAAGCGGTCCAACTGCTTCCCTCTGCAAGCCGTGTTTCTAGATGATCTAAAAATCCGACAATTTGTTCGCAAAACAGAGGTTTTCTACGAGTAGAATCTCTATTACGTAACTTAGCATAAAAAAGCGGTCCAACTGCTTCCCTATGCGAGCAGTGTTTCTAGATCATCTAGAAATACACACAATTGTTCGCGTAACAAAGGTTTTCTACTAGTAGAATCTCCATGAAGCCATATAGCATACTAGAAGCAGGGGACTGCTTCCCTCTGCAAGCCAATTTTCTACAAGTAGAATCTCCATTAAGGAACATAGCATACTAGAAGCAGTGGACTGCTTCATTCTGCGAACCGTGTTTCTAGATAATCTAGAAATTCGACCAGTTGTTGCATAACAAAGACTTTCTATCAGTGGAATCTCCATTAAGGAACATAGCATACTAGAAGCAGTAGACTACTTCCCTCTGTTACCCATGTTTCTAGATGACCTAGAAATCCGACCATTTGTTGGCATAAAACAGACTTTCTACAAGTAGAATCTCAATTAAGAAACATAGCATACTAAAAGCGGTCCAACTTCTTCCCTCTGCGAGCCGTGTTTCTAGATGATCTAGAAATCCGACCAGTTGTTCGCATAACAGAGAATTTCTACAAGTAGAACCACCATTAACGAACATAGCATACTAGAAGCAGTGGACTAGCTTCCTCTTTTATGAGGCGTGTTTTCTAGATGAAATCTTTAGAAATCCGACAGGTGTTCGCATAACAGAGGTCTCCGATACATCTTTCCTTAAGACATAAGCATGCTAAGTAATTCTAGATAAGATTCTAGAAATCCGACCAGTTGTTCGCATAACAGAGACTTTCTACAAGTAGAATCTCCATTTAAGGAACATAGCATAAACTAGAAGCCAGTGGACTAGTTCCCTCCTTTGCAGCCGTTTTCTAGGAATGATCTAGAAATCGGACCAGTTTGTTCCTGCCATTTAACAGAGACTTTTCTACAAGTAGAATCTCCATTAAGGAACATAGCCATCTAAGAACAGTGGACTGCTTTCCCTCTGCCAAGCGGTGTTTGTTTCTAATGAATCTAAATCCGATCCACGCCCTTTTGTTCGCTTAACAGAGACTTTCTACCAAGTATAGTAAATCTCCATTAAGGAACATAAGCATACTAAAGGAAGCAGTGGACTGCTTCCCCTCTGCCCTCGGCGGAGCCGTGTTTCTAAGGATTAATCTAGATATCCGACCAGTTGTTCGCATAACAGAGACTTTCTACAGTAGAATCTCCATTAAGGAACATAGCATACTAGAAGCAGTGGGACTGCTTCCCCTCTGCGAGCCGTTTGTTTTCTAGATGCTAGAAATCCGACCAGTTGTTCACATAACAGAGGACTTTTCTACAAGTAGATCTCCATTAAGGAAACATAGCATACTAGAAGCAGTGGACTGCTTCCCTCTGCAAGCGTGGTTTCACTAGATGATCTAGGGAATCCTACCATGTTGGTTCCGCTTAACAGAGACTTTCTACAAGTCGGAAATCCTCTCATTAAGGACATAGCATACTAGAAGCAGTGGACTGCTTCCCTCTGCGAGCCGTGTTTCTAGATGATCTAGAAATCCGACCAGTTGTTCGCATAACAGAGACTTTCTACAAGTAGAATCTCCATTAAGGAACATAGCATACTAGAAGCAGTGGCCTGCCTTCCCTCTCAAGCGGTGTTTCTAGATGATCTAGAAATCCGACCCAGTTGTTCGCTTAACAGAGACTTTTCTACAGTAGAATCTCCATTAAGGGAACATAGCATACTAGAAGCAGTGGACTACTTCCCTCTGCGAGCCGTTGTTTCTAGATGATCTAGAAATCCGACCAGTTGTTTCCGCATAACAGAGACTTTCTACAAGTAGAAATCTTCCATTAAGGAACATAGCATACTAGAAGCAGTGGACCTACTTCCCTCTGCGAGCCGTCTAGATGATCTAGAAATCCAACCAGTTGTTCGCATAAACAGAGACTTTCTACAAGTAGAATCTCCATTAAGGAAAACATAGCATACTAGAAGCAGTGGACTACTTCCCTCTGCGAGCCGTGTTTCTAGATGATCTAGAAATCCGACCAGTTGTTCGCATGACAGAGACTTTCTACAAGTAGAATCTCCATTAAGGAACATAGCATACTAGAAGCAGTGGACTACTTCCCTCTGCGAGCCGTGTTTCTAGATGATCTAGAAATCCAACCAGTTGTTCGCATAACAGAGACTTTCTACAAGTAGAATCTCCATTAAGGAACATAGCATACTAGAAGCAGTGGACTACTTCCCTCTGCGAGCCGTGTTTCTAGATGATCTAGAAATCCGACCAGTTGTTCGCATAACAGAGACTTTCTACAAGTAGAATCTCCATTAAGGAACTCGCATACTAAAGCAGTGGACTACTACTCTGCGAGCCGTGTTTCTAGATGATCTAGAAATCCACCAGTTTGTTCGCATAACAGAGACTTTCTACAAGTAGAATCTCCATTAAGGAACATAGCATACTAGAAGCAGTGGACTGCTTCCCTCTGCGAGCCGTGTTTCTAGATGATCTAGATATCCGACCACATGTTCGCATAACAAGAGACTTTCTACAAGTAGAATCTCCTTAATAACATAGCATACTAGAAGCAGTGGACCCCCTCATTTTGGGACCCCACCTTGACGTGGTGAGGGGGCTCTCGAACCTCAGGAATCTCTTCCCAGGTTCGAACCCTCCAGAGTCCCATATGACATTATATATTTTCGAGTAAACTTATGTGGACTTTTCCATTTTTTGCCAAAATTTTTTAAAAGCAAATAAATGAGAAAACATATCATGGCTTAACGTGGAGTTTTAAATCCGAAAGCTAAATAGTGAGAACTGTGGTAGATCCATCATCTACCCGACAATGTTCGGTACCTGTTTTTCAGGCGGAACTATTCTGTGGAGCTGGACCACGGATTTTTTTCCAGGGGGGGGGCCTGGTTCTAGGAATAGAACTCTCGGCATTCTATCCAGTTTTGCCCATAATGTGATTAGGATGGGGGCTAATTGTATTAACATAATCTCTTAGTCCTAGCAAGCGGTTCTGCTTACACTTGGGCCATACTAATCATGTTATGCCATCCCTTTTGGGGTAGGGTAGGGATGCGGACATTTTTGGGAGGTCCTTTCTCACTTGTGCCTTTGGCAGAAGATTTAACTTCGCGAAGGGCCAATGATATCTTGTTTTCAAGAATTTTTTTTTTTTTTTTTTTTTTTTTTTTTTTTTTTTTTTTTTTTGTAAAAACTCAAATTTATGAACTGTGAATAAATGATTTGAGTACCCTGGGCCCCCAATATGGAAAAAAACTAAACGGCACAGTTGATGACCATTGGCACGTCACTCAATCCCGAATGTACTAGGTAACTGCCACAAGTAGTGAAAGTCTATAAAAGATACAAAGGGACACCCTGTTCCAAGTAAGCAGCAGAGCCAGAAGAAAAAACCAAATAGAGTGCATAAATAAAAAAGAACAAACAAAAAATAATTGGTAAACTCCAATATCGTAAACAATGGAACCATATATGATGAACAATAATTCTGAATTAGAGACAAATAATCCTCCAGCAATACAGCAAATATAACATCATAATAGACAAGCAACATACATAAAACAAGGACCAAAAAAGAAACAAAAAATTACCGACTTAATCCCCACATTGGTACATTTTGATGACCCTCTTTGGACCATGAATAATTGGTCAAGATTCTAGTCCTCAAAGCTGACAACAAAATCTCAGACGATGCTAGAAAACAAATTACTTAACAAATATCCAAACACAAAGACTGGATGCAGACACATCAAGGACAATGAATGGCTTATCCAAGTAACCAATAAAAAGCAGTCCACTGCCTTTTGTTTTTAAGTATAACAGAAATAAATAATATAAAGGTAATAATTACAAGCCACGAAACATTGAATTATGTACAGGGTACAGTCATCCTACCCAATTAGCGAGCAGGAGCTTCCTTCAAAACAACTATTGCTAGACTCCCTAAAATTGATATATAACAATATCCACGATTTAGAAAATATACTCTATTTCAAGTAGGAAAGATAAAAGTAAAAATATCAACATTGCCAAATAAAAATTTACAGGCCAAGACTTACCATTTAAAATAAAAATTCTTGGACAAATAGAGAAGTCGTCCTTTGTTCCTAAACCATTACAAATGTACACATTGCTCAAGTATGGACACAATACAAAAGATGCCGTAATAAAGCTATATGTGCAGTCTGTGCCATCAGATGACCATACCACTAATTGGAACTGTAATCAATCAAATGTATTAGTTTGTGACTAGGCCCCATCACGCAAATCTAAGGAGTGTTCATTTTACCAATATAACACGAACTTCAGTTGTTTAATTAAATAGGACAGGAATGTCAGTCTGGAAGCCAGACCTTGAGCTAAAAGTAAAGAGGCGTTAACAATCCATCCAACCCCCCCAACCCTTTTCAAATGTGACTAAAATCAAAGACATCAAACAGCACAAGACAAACAAGATAGTATAAACAGGGAAACTGGATTTTCATACAAATAATACTGAAACACAAAATAAAAGTGATATTACACAAAAACCAATACCACCACTAACATAGATGATTCAGTTATCCAAGGAAAAGAACTTCCAATAGAAGAAGAAATTAAAAATAATGATGATAATCGAGCTGGCAAAAAGAAAAGAAATTCTAGAAGAACCCCACCTAAGGGAAAAAAGGTAAATATTTGAAAATTACAATCAATCCAGAGAGAACTCCAACTACACCAGGAGACATTTTAAAAAAGATATTAAACTAACTCATACACAAGTGGAAAATACACCAAAAAATTACCCTCAATCTCAATCAACAGCCAACATCTGGACAGTAAAGATCACTCTTTACAAGCTTCCATCAAATAATACTAATGAAAATCATACCATTAAACCAAACCAAAATATAACTATCACCCCCCAACCATCCACAAGACCGAAATATCCCATTAACAACACAAACAAATAACCCCTCAAACAAACAGTCCTTATCACACAGAAAAGGAACAATAGATTACAAAACCAGAATTTTCCTAAAGCTAGACCAAAACTTCTGAACCAATATTAACATTACCAAACATGCTTCATCTTGTGGTTGTAATGAATGCTTTGTAAGTACATATAACCAACTCCACTACCAAGACAGAGGACACAGTACGAAATTGTATTGACAATTTACCAAATTAGGAGGTGCCTTTAACACACCACCTGAAAGAAAAGAATTATGTTTCTGAATCCTTAAAATACAAAAAGGAAATTATAAAATCAAAAATAGACTTATATATTTCAACTATGAAAAAAAAACAAACAACTGCAGATCTAATAAACCAACATACAAATACAACGATTAAAAAACCACAAATAAATTCAAATGCATATAACTACGAGATAAAGTAAATCAGCAATCAATTTCAGAATTTAAACACCAATTCCTCCCAATTAATTGGAATATATAAAATCATTCAATGGAATATAAAATGGTCTCTTAACCCGACTACGTCTGGGTGAATTACAAAGAATCATACGAGACCACAACCCCAATGTGCATATGTCTACAACATATAGAAGTACCCCTACAAATATCCAACACTATAAATTGCCTGGTTTATTCACCAACTGACGGTGAAAAATTAGGCACAGCCATATACGTTCATATAGCATTACATATGAACCTGTTGACTACCATCTATGCCTATCAAATAACATCAATTAAACTGTATATTGCCTGATAAAAGTAAAATACTAATTTGTAATTTTAATATAACCAACCAAATTTCATGCAAATTTAGTGATTTTTTCTGAATATTAGCAAAAAAGTATACAGGAACCCATACTTATAGTAGGAGATTTTAATGCACATAAATCCATTATGGGATATTATAACCCCACTGACACATCCGGAATCAAACATAGAGAATACTATAATGAAACACAACCTGTATTGTCTCAATGAAAGTGAAGTTCCAACATATTTTTCAAATACACACCTACCTTTTCTTCAATGACATTTCATTATGTTCAAATGATGTAGCGGAGAAATTTGAATGGAACGTCCTAGACGATTCATACACAAGTGACCATTTCCCAATCATTCTGAACTACTTAAGTAATGTCAAAATATTGCCACCTACAAGAGATATAATATCCAAAAAGCTAACTGGGGATAAATATTTCCTATACACACGAAACATACCACCATTCCACATAATGAAGATCACAATACTACATGTGAATCCTTCTCAAACTTCATAATAAATGCTGCAGATAAAAGTAATTCCAAAAACCAAAACACATTCCACAAAATCCCCTGTCCCATGGTGGAATCCAACATTAACAACATTAAGTAAAATAAAACATATATTGAGTCGCAATCTAAACAGACTCAAAACTCGCCTTAAATCACTCAACAAAATGCCCTATAGTATAAACATATAAACAAAATAGTTATAACAAACTAACAATTAACCACATTAAACCACTATAATCAAATATACAGCCAAATTTAGAAAAACGGTAATAGCTGAAAAATCGCATCATGGAAGGAATATGTCTCAAACATATCTTCAAAACACATCCACAAGGGATGTCTGGCAAAGATAAGGAAAATCAATGGAAAACAAATATAAGACCTCCAAGAAGTGCAATACATTTAAATGGAAAAATATAACCATGATACTTATGAAATATCAAACATAATTGGGAAACATTTTGAAACATCAGTGCTTACTCCAGCCTAGATACACATTTTCAAAGTAATCAGAAACAAAAAGAAATATAATACTCAATTTTGAAACTCTTGAAGACCTGGAATATAACTATATTTTTAACATGGATGAACTAGATAATGCCATCAACTCTTGTCATCCCTCTGCACCAGGTATGATAAAATATCATTTGAAATGATGAGAGAAAATTAGCTCCTATAGCTAAATCATATTTATTAAAATTTTACAATAGTATCTGGCTAAAACGTGTCTTTCCTGATAAATGGAAACATGCCATATTATTCCAATAAACAAACAGGAAAGGATGCAAGTATCCATCCAATTATAGACCGATATCTCTAACAAGTTGCCTATGCAAAATCTTAGAAAAAATGGTTAATGCACGATTAACGTATGTTAATAACCAAAGAATCCATTTTAACACCACACATCTGGTTCATAGCTGGCAGATCAACCCTAGATCCTTAACACATTTAGAAGATCATATCAAAAAAGGCTTTGAACAAAAGAAATTAACAGTAGCTATATTTTTTGATATAGAAAAGCATACGATACAACATGGAAACATAACATCATGCAAAAACTCCACTCCAAGGACTAAGAGGCCACTTACCAATATTTATTAAGAACTTCTTAACAAACAGAACTTTTCAAGTAAGAGTAGAAATTCCTACTCAGTAACCTATAAACTGGAAGAAGGAATCCCTCAAGGTAGTGTCTTGAGCTGTACATTGTTTGCTTTAGCAATCAATGACATTACTATAAATTTACCAAGTGGTGTAAAAAACAGTTTATATGTTGATGACTTTGTCATTACTATACGAGTAGTAATCTGAGACATGCTCAGAGAGTTCTCAGTACTGCCATTTCAAATATATGTAGTTGGGCAAATTCAGTTGGATTTAAATTTTCACTGATAAAACAAAAGCAATCGTCTTCTACAAAGACAAAAGGTGGATGAAGAACCAAACAATTAAACTGCATCTTTATAGCACTGAAATACAATTTTGTACAAAAATCAAGTATCTAGGAGTAATATTTGATCAACATTTAAATTGGAAAGAGCACATCAAATACATTAAAGCCAAGGGCATCAAAGCCCTTGCCATATTAAAAAGTTATCACACACTAATTGGGGAGCAAAGCGAGACATTTTATTAATGATATATAAGGCAACAGTCTTATCCATAATAGATTACTGCTGTCCAATATATTCATCCGCCTCAGAATCTGCATTAAAATCTCTCGATGCAGTGCACCATGAGGCGTGCGATTGTGCACAGGAGCTTTCCGATCGTCCCCAACAAACTCACTTTTGGTGGAGGCAGGTATTTTGCCCTTAAAACATCACCGTAATTTAATAACAATACAAAGAGGTCTTTCAATGCAAGCGGGATCGTCTCCTGCAAACTTACTGCTTCCAAAACTGTAATCAAGTAACAGCAGTTAATAGTACTAGCTCTTTCCCAAAAAGAGCTAGATACATAATGAACATACATAATATGAATCCAATTTTTTCACCCACCAATGGAATTGCCACCACCATGGATTTTAAATAGAGTAAAGATATGTACCTCCCTGTCTTACCTACTCAAAAACAAATGACAAGTACGGAAATGTACCGCCAACATGCTTTGGAGCACATAGAAGAAAAGGCGACAAATTTAGATATATACAGACGGCTCCAAAATAATGTTGGAGTAGGAGCATCTGCATATTCGAAAAATATGTTAAGTAAAAAAAGCCTACCTTCAATATCATCAGTATTTACTGCTGAAGTCACAGCCATACAGATGGCTCTAGATATGATATCTGAGGCAAAAGCAAGTGTGTCTGTAATTTTCAGTGACTCACGTAGCGCTATAGATGCAATAGACAGTATAAATCAGGAAACCAAATAGTACAGGAAATTCAAATAAAATTCATCAACTCCTCCAATCAGGAATATCAATGGAAATATGTTGGATCCCAGCACACGTGGGAATAAAAGGAAATGAATATGCAGACTCTGCTGCCAAATTAGCCTGCACTATCCCTCCAACAATTTCATATGCCCCAGTGTCAGACTGGGTAAAATCAGTTAAAACATTAATATACCAGGATTGGAAAGAAGAATAGGCCTCGGTACCAACAACAAACAAACTTAAAAATATAAAACTGAAGTCTATGCATGGAGGACATCCTCACAGGAGGAAAGAGCAAAAGAGGTGATCCTAGCAAGGCTACGTATAGGACACACAAGATTCTCACATGGTCACTTGATGTCAACACACATGCTGACCCAGTGAATGTAACAGATGTCAAACACCCATGACAGTACAGCATTTGCTTGTTGAGTGCCCAAATTGGACCCAGCAAAGATCTATTTATCTGCGGAGTTCAGAAATGAAAAATATTCTTGCGGAAAGCAGGGATTTTTCAATTAATAAAATCATAAATTTTTAATAGACGGGTTTCTCAAATAAAGTCTAATTTTTTTTTTTTTTTTTTTTTTTTTTTCTCAGGATTGATCCCTGAGAACCAGCCCGAGAAGAGTCTACTTGAGACTCAGAGGTCTGGAAAAACTAACACCTATTAATAATAATAAGAGCAGTGGACTGCTTCCCTCTGCAAGCCGTGTTTCTAGATGATCTAGAAATCAGACCACTTGTTCGCATAACGGAGACTTTCTACAAGTAGAATCTCCAATAAGGAAACAAAGCATACTAGAAGCAGTAGACTGCTTCCCTCTGCAAGCCAAGTTTCTAGATGATCTAGAAATCAGAACAGCTGTTCGCATAACAGAGAACTTTATACAAGTAAAATCTCAATAGGACCCAAAGCATTTACTAGAAGCAGTGGAACTGCTTCCTCTGCGAGCCGTGTTTCTAGATGATCTAGAAATCCGACTAGTGTCGCATAACAGAGACTTTCTACAATTAGAATCTCCATACTAGAAGCAGTGGACTGCTTCCCTCTGCCAGCCAAGTATCTAGATATCTAGAAATTCGACCAGTTGTCGCATAACAGAGATTTTCTAACAGTAGAATCTCCCATTAAGAGGCATAGCATACTAGAAGCAGTGGACTGCTTTCCCTCTGCAAGCCGTGTTTCTAGCTGATCTAGAAATCAGACCACTTGTTCGCATAACGGAGACTTTCTACAGTAGAAATCTCCATTAAGGAACATAGCATACTAGAAGCAGTGACTGCTACCCTCTGCAAGCCAAGTATCTAGATGATCTTGAAATCCGACCAGCTGTTCGCATAACAGAGAATTTCTACAAGTAAAATCTCAATTAAGGAAAGAAAGCATACTAAAGAAGCAGTGGACTGCTTCACTCTGTGAGCCGTGTTTCTAGATGATCTAGAAATCCGACCAGTTTGTTCGCTTAACAGGACATTTTCTACAAGTATCTCCATTAAGAAACATAGCATACTATGAAGCATTGGACTGCTTCCCTCTGCGAGCCGTGTTTCTAGAGATCTATATCCGACCCACTTGTCGCATAACAAGAGACTTTCTACAAGTAGAATCTCCATTAAAGGAACATAGCATATAGAAGCAGTGGACTGCTTCCCTCTGCAAGCCGTGTTTTGGGGGGGGTGGGGGGTTTATGATCTAGATCAGACCACTTGTTCGCATAACGGAGACTTTCTTACAAAAGTTGAATCTCCAATTAAGGAAACAAAGCATAATAGAAGCAGTAGACTGCTTCCCTCTGCAAGCCAAGTTGTCTAGATGATCTAGAAATCAGACCAGCTGTCGGGCCAAATGTTCAATAACAGAGAATTTCTACAATTAGAATCTCAATTAAGGAACAAAGCATATTAGAAGCAGTGGAGGTTCCCCTCTGCGAGCCGCGTTTCTAGATAATCTAGAAATCCAAACAGTTATTGATAACAGAGACTTTCTACGCGTAGAAATCTCCATTAAGGAACATAGCATACGAGAAGCAGTAGACTGCTTCCCTCGCGAGCCGGTTTTCTAGATAATCTAGAAATTCGACAGTTGTTCCATAACAGAGAACTTTCTACAAGTAGAATCTCCATGAAGAAACATAGCATCTAGAAGCAAAGGACTGCTTCCCTCTGAGAGCCGTGTTTCTAGATGGATCTAGAAAAATCCGAGGCGAGGAAATCTTGAAACCAGTTGTTTGCCCGACAGAAGACTTTCTTACAAGTAGAATTCCATGAAGGAACATAGCATACTAGAAGCAAAGGACTGCTTCCCTCTGCGAGCCGTGTTTCTAGATGATCTAGAAATCCGACAGTTGTTTGGCATAACAGAGACTTGGTAGACAAGTAGAATCTCCATGAAGGAACATAGCATACTAGAAGCAGGGACTGGCTTCCGCTGCAGCCAAGTTTCTGAGATCTAGAAATCGACCAGTTGTTCGCCTAAACAGAGACTTTCTACAAGTAGAATCTCCATTAAGGAACAAGCATACTAGAAGCAGTGGACACTTTCCCTCGCGAGCCGTGTTCAGATGATCTAAAACTCGACCAGTTGCTCGTATAACAGAGACTTTCTAACAGTAGAATCTTATTAAGGACATAGCATACTAGAAGAGTGGACTGCTTCCTCTGCAAGGCGTGTTTTCTGGATGAATCTAGAAAATCCAACCAGTTGTTCACCTAACAGAGACTTTCTACAAGTAGAATCTATTAAGGAAAATAGCATACTAGAAGCAGTGGACGCTCCCTCTGCGAGCCGTGTTCTAGATGATCTAGGAAATCCAACCGTTGTTCGCATAACAGAGACTTTCTACAAGTAGAATTGCAATTAAGGAACATAGATACGAGAAGCAGTGGGCTGCTTCCCTCTTGCAAGCCGTGTTCTGGATGATTAGAAATCAACCAGTTGTTCACATAACAAGACTTTCTACAAGTAGAATCTCCATTAAAGGAACATAGCATACTAGAAGCAGTGGACTGCTTCCCTCTGCAAAGCGGTTTCTAGCTGATCTAGAAATCGACCAGTTGTTACATAACAGAGACTTTGTACCTGCAGATCCCATTAAGGAAACATAGCATACTAGATGTGTCCAACGCATCCTCTCGCGAGCGTAGTTCTAGATGATCTAGAAATACGACCAGTTGTTTGCATAACAGAGACTTTCTACAAGTAGAATCTCCATTAAGGAAACATAGCAGTACTAGAAGCAGGGACTGCTTGCCTCTGGCAAGCCGTGTTTCTAGATGATCTAGAAATCCGACCAGTTGTTCACATAACAGAGACTTTCTACATGCAGAATCTCCATTAAGAAACATAGCATACTAGATGTGGTCCAACTGCCTCCCTCTGCGAGCTGTATTTCTAGATGACCTTCTACATGCAGAATATCCATAGAGGAACAGAGCAATACTGGAAGCAGTCTAGGAGCTTTTCTATACTTTTCTGGTTACTCTTGTGCCTTCTATTGAAGGTCGGGCATCTTTCTTGCTGCTTCCAACAGCTTCACTAATTTGGGCACCGTTGGGCGTAGTTTCGGGTTCTCGTTCTTCGCCATGTTTATAATCACCTCGTAGTGCTCTGGGATGTGATCATAAAAGGCGTAGATCGTATCCTCCACAAGACATCCCATGGAATAGACGTCCCCAGAGGGCTGAGCCGGAGCACCTTCCGTGTACTCAGGCGGGTAGATGGAATCTGACAAATTCGGATATAGCTCGATTTCCTTTCCCCTTTCCACAGCTAATCCGAAGTCGATTATCCTGGGCTTCACCTGTTTCTTGCCCTTGCCTTCTGGGACGTAGACCATGACGTTATCTGTCTTTAAATCCACGTGGATGTAACCTGCCAAGTGGATCTGGTGCAGCTTCCTCGCAATGTCCGGAAGGATTTCCAAAGCGAGGGAAGGAGAGTTCTTCGAGTCATTTATAAAGGAGAAGAACTCTTCGCCAGGGCAATACTCCATGAGGATAGCTGCGGGTTTGCTGCAGGTGCCAAACAGCAGAGGAGCGCCTCCTGCGCCATTGAGGGCCTGAAGAACCTTCGCTTCCTTTCTGAAAACCGCTTTCACACTCCACAGGCGGGAATTGGCCACTTTTAGCACGGCTACCTCTCCCTTATGGATGACGCTGTAAGCGGTTCCGTAGGTCCCTGCACCCAGCTCCTTTCCTTCCTTGAGGAGCTCGGCAACTTCAGCCTCACTCATCATTATGGCTTCAGGCTTCCGTGTGTCCTTCTCCTGGTTTTGGGGTCCTTTCACACCTTTCTTCATTCTCTTCTTGGCCTGTTTTTTCGGAGGCTCCTCTTTCTTCTTATTCTTCTCAGCCTGGTTCTTCGGAGCCTCCATTTTCTTCTCCTTCTTCTGTTTATTTTCAGCCTTCTTCTTCGGAGGCTCTTCTTTCGCTTTCCTTTTATCCAGCTTCTGTTCAGGTTCGTTGGGGGAAATGTCCATTCGGATTCCTTCTGC
>NC_087213.1:77364605-77372105 GCF_015104395.2 Macrobrachium nipponense | reverse complement strand
ACATCAGCTACCTTGCAGTAATAAGTGGTACGAGCACCAACCTGAAGGAGTGATAGAAAACGATCAGGCAAAGATCCTCTGGGACTATGGTATCAGAACGGATAGGGTGATACGTGCAAACAAGACCAGACGTGACGTTGATTGACAAAGTCAAGAAGAAAGTATCACTCATTGATGTCGCAATACCATGGGACACCAGAGTTGAAGAGAAAGAGAGGGAAAAAATGGATAAGTATCAAGATCTGAAAATAGAAATAAGAAGGATATGGGATATGCCAGTGGAAATCGTACCCATAATCATAGGAGCACTAGGCACGATCCCAAGATCCCTGAAAAGGAATCTAGAAAAACTAGAGGCTGAAGTAGCTCCAGGACTAATGCAGAAGAGTGTGATCCTAGAAACGGCACACATAGTAAGAAAAGTGATGGACTCCTAAGGAGGCAGGATGCAACCCGGAACCCCACACTATAAATACCACCCAGTCGAATTGGAGGACTGTGATAGAGCAATAATAATAATAATAATAATAATAATAATAATAATAATAATTCAAACCACACGTATACACAATTACAACAGGAATAACAACACACTCAAATAAGGGGGCCCAGAAAGGAGGAGGACATCGTAAAGAATTAATATCCTGACGATTTACAGGCTAATTCTTAAATAAACTAAACTTGTCACTATAAAGCTTCCTTATTAATAATATTTATTATTCTCCTTGAAGAATACGGAATCCTCCACGTCTGGAGGGGTGGTACCACAGGTGGTTATCAAACTTGGGGCCCAGTCGAGCAGCCACAACAGAATCACAGCCGTGATCAATGACAAAGGTAATAAAAACCTTACCATGGGATAGCGAGATCCCCCTGGCTTTATAACTGAACCAGAGATGGTACGATGAAATTCCAAGGACATCCAGATAGGTTAATCTGGAAAGATCTTCCAATTTGAAGATAGCAGATATTCAAAATAAATCCTCGGGTCCTGCAGATAAGGGCAAATCACCAACAGAGGCTGCAACCACCAAGAAGCATAAGACGGCAGTAATCTTTGTGCAGGAAGCAAGGTCAAAATATTCCAAATGTGACAAGGTCCAGAACCCCTGCCTGTTCTCCTCACAGAAGCCAAGAAGTGGCCCCTCCCCCCTTATCCACAGGGGAGGGACCCAGAACCCCTGCCTGTTCTCCTCACAGAAGCCAAGAAGTGGCCCCTCCCCCCTTACCCACAGGGGAGGGACCACACAAACAACATCCTTAAAGGCAAACGCGAACGTTAATAACAAGCAAACAATTGTTATACTCAAGAGGAGGTCAAACGACAAGTGAAATTTCCAAACCAGGTTTAAGAAATTATATCACAAATTTAATTTAATAATATTTAATGAAAAATTATCACATACTGATAATATATACATATATGGGCATGACTTCATCATATAAGCGAACACCACAGGAAAATCCCAGGCAGAGAGAGGGTCAGTACTGAGCGCTTTCTTCTCCTGTTGATTCGGGCATCGCAATGTGCCCCAACGATGTCCGAATCAACAGGAGGAGAGAGTGCTTGGCACTGACCCTCTGCCTGGCATTTTCCTGTGGTGTTCTATTCTACAATTTCCTCTCCCTTTCTGCCTTGTGTCTCCACTGGGCCTGGGCAATGATGCAGAGTGAAGCACAAAAGCTTTTTATAGATTCCTTTATCAATTAGTGGGTTACAACACTAATCGAACAGGCCATGGGGCCAGTTGGTCGAGCGAGCCCAAAATAGCACCCCCCTTCCCTAGTCGAACAGGGAATGGGGCCAGCACCCTTACCCCAGTAGATCGTTTGAGCCCAAAAGAGCCTCCTAGTCGAACAGGGCATGGGGCTAGCACCCTCACTCCAGTGGATCGAGCGAACCTAAGAGAGCCCCTGAGTCGAACAGGGCATGGGGCCAGCACCTTCACCCCAGTGGATCGAGCAAACCTAAAAGAGCCACCAAAAGGATGGAAAATGAAAAGAGAGCAACAAATAAGCAGGGAATGCACACATGATAAATCACCTGAGGCGAACGACTCGATGCACAAAAATTCCTTATCGATGAGAGCTTTAATTTTCAGGTGGCGTCAGGAGAGTTGTGCCCGGCCTTTCTCCTCTACCTGCGCCTCAGACGGCTCCACTCTCCAGACCTCCAGGTTGCAAGACGTGACCAGTCACTCCCTCTGAGGAACAAACAGCCTGAAAAATGTGAGTAATGCAGTTCCAGCGGTCACAGCTTTTTCTTCAAGGTTCTTTGCAGTGTCCCTTCTTCAGGGGCCCTGGCTACAACTTCTTTCGTTCCCTTTACTTTAGTACCTCCTCTCATATTCTCCTGCTTCCATCTCACTTGCCACCCTCTCCTCCTGTTAACACCTTTCAAACCTTTTACCTCGTAGGTCCCAGTGCTTGGCCTTTGGCTTCAACTTTATATTCAGCTCAATTTAATCCCAGATAAATCTGTTACTCGAGCGGCTTCCAGTACAGCATCGCTACACCTTGAATACATTGTCCATATTATGTCTGTTGCTTGCATTTTGAAGCAAGAATTAAAAAGAAAAATGCCACAAGTTCTGGATTCATATTTTCAGCATCTTAAAAGTGGAAATTCAAGATCATTCTTATTCTCATATTTATAAGAAAATGTAAACCACACTGTTTTTGCTTTTTTCTTTTATTTCATCAGTATTATTATTATTATCATTATATACCACATCTTGAACATTGGAACGCAGGGTAAAACCCAAGATGCTTTTGTTATCTAGACATCTTCAGTCCTGCACAGATATCTTTCAAGTCCCTGCTTAAACTGATAATGAAAAGGAGTAGGGGGATGCTACAGAATTATTGTGTATTTAACTGGTCCGCTGGTATGGCGGTTATTGTTGTGACATGTCACTCAGATTTCGCAGGATTGCTCCTCCCCCAGGGCGACGAAAAATCCCTGGCTCCCTCTCATGATCAGTTATTGTGGCAGTGCGGGGTGGTCTGCGGTGGGAGGTTGCAATCGACATATACTTTGGAAGGTTGAATTTCAAGTCAATGGCCCCAGTGAAATATTAATAATAATAATAATCATAAGATGGAAGTTTTCTGAAGTAATGACGTTTCAGCCTCTTACAAATGCGCAGGAGCCACTGTCCCCAGTTCATGCTGGTGACTGTCACCGGATCCCTCTCAGCGGCTGAGTAATGCCCCTTGATACCTTTGAATCACACCTCTGTGGCATGGGAGATCCCTATTCGGAGTGCACTTCCAGCAAAGTGGCTAGAGAGCTCTGAGTATGATGCCATATATATATGTAATCTCTTCTCTCCAGGATGCAGTATAAAAAGAATGCTGTAGCTGTGCGGCCCTACAAACCTTTCATTTGCCTCAAGACTAGTATCATGATGACCATTGGTATCATTGGGCTGGTGAGTATCTATGAAGTCTCGCGCACTCTTTCTGTAATGCTGCCGGAATAAACGTAGATGGGACTGTCTATCAGATGATATAAATGAAGATAATACTGAAACACGGTTGAATCTGACGAACCCCGTGGCCTGTCTGAAGATGCATCAATTTCATTTTTCTTCAGGAATCTGCTTTGATCCATGTAAGACTAAATGCCTCTTATCCAGTACTCTGTAGTGTTATTTACGCTTCTCACTGTATGTCGGGGATATTCAATTAACAATATTAAATTTCAGGTAAGTTGTATGAGGGACAGACACAACCACTGAAAATATCTTTATTACAATAATTTTTAACATAAACTTATAAATACCCTTCATCACTTATCTTAATTACACAAGAAAATTAGTTTAATGACATCAGTACCCTGGGCCAAAACATGCCTATCATCACTTTCATCAACAACTCAACATTTAAATATTAACACAAAAAACCTTAACAGCATATCATATCAGTAACTAGCAGTCCAGTGGTATATCCTTATCAGTGAAAATATTCCTACTTCCGGCACTTCTGGCTATTAACAACTTGCAATGACGCTACTGCAGCACACAAACCACGATGCTGGGCATCACACATTGGGCTAGCTGCCAAAACGGAAACATCACACTTACAATTTAATATTGACACTACATTTAAATTTAGACAAGAAACATTACACTTGCAATTTAGTTCTCATAATATTTGTAACTAAAATACCCACAATTTTGAGATTACCACCTTAAGATTAATAAAACTCCTTTTACTTACTGCATAAAGTAGGCCAGGTGGGATTGTCAACCAGAACACACAATTCCCAAAATACAATTCTTCCAATACAGTTCCCTTAACAAGGACCTCCTAGTTCACCAACAGGAGAAGCAACTGACTGCTTAGCCAGAGTATAAATATTTCCCTTACACTGTAGATTTAATGCTTTTTTGTCCTGGGTGTTTCCCTTAATGCAATGCAGTTGGACATCAGTCCAAGTCTGCCTGTGGCCAAGAAAGAAAAGTCAGTCCCTGGAACTTCTCAACTATACAGCCAACAACGGCCTGGATGAGAGAGACAGGTAAATTCGTTTCCCAGCGCAAATTACTCATCATAAACACTATCAAAAGTAAGAGGTAACAGTTACTAGAGAGAGAGAGGAGAGAGAGAGAGAGAGAGAGAGAGAGAGAGAGAGAGAGAGAGAGAGAGAGGAGAGAGAGGTTGATTTCAGAGCTCAAAACATCTGTGGGAAATAGATTCAAAGTGGATGAAGCAAGGAGGATGTAGTAAAGCCATTCCGTTCAGTATATCCCCGAGAGCAATATCTGATAAGGTTCCATTAGATAATGTAGCACAATTTATGACACATAAAAGACATGCCACAATCTAAGACATGAGATGTTCCACTCCGGAGATGAAATGTTCATCAAGTGGAATCTACTGAGGAGAACCGAAAAAGAACTACAACAATAATAAAGTCGTTTCCTTTTCTACATGAGCTCCGCCTGTCACATTTATCTTAATTTAACAGCTATCAGGCGTGAGACAAACGTGAATGCATAACAGATTTCATTTATACTTTTATCCTTTATGACACTAAGCTAGTAAGGCAAGTTAAGATATACGTTGGCTGAGACTGACGATTTTCAATGGGCATCATCGCAAAAAGGAATTGCATTTGCCTTTCACCCTTAGCCTCTCCCTCTAGACAAGTTCATGTAGCTTTTCAGACTTTGGGTTGTAAAAAAATAACTTTGTAATATCAAAACGACGTTAACTTCCGCCAACCAACATTAAATACACAAAATTTAATGTCTAAACATTATCGTGGAATCTTCACGAGTGACTATGAAGTTGAGATGCATTTTTTCCTTACATGACAGAATTATTTAGCAATCATCATATATAACGGTCATGAATCATAACTAAAACTCATGGAACGTTCAAGTGTTCAAGTATTATAACAGAAACTGTCATGACATATGAGACTATTACGACATAGTAATATACATTCTTTTGCCACGGGGAATAGTTCCGGCACAAATAAGATTTTAATACCATTTGTGGTTATTCGTTCGAAACTTCAGAGATGTTTATGAGACTGAATAGACAACGTATTATTGTTTTGGATTTAAAGAGTGTTATCCCGTAACTGTCAATATTGTTGTGATGTCCTATTGACATCATCTAAGACTGTGAAGGCCTCATAAATGCCACTGTCATGTCATTAGCAAATGTTAATGCCTGATCACTGGACTGAATGAATACATGCGATTCTCTGAGCATCTTTGCATATATCCATTCCTCTTATAAGCTACATACATATAATTCGCTTAATTTTTGAATAACAAGTGAAACTGGGGGACAGTCGGTAAAAGTAATATTCAAAAATACCAAGTTTGAAAACTGAATAAATGATTGCACAAGACAAAGACATTTTAACTGAAATCATTTAAATCTGGTAAACTTAATGAAGCAATTGCCAAGCCGCCAAAATCGAAACCCACAAAAACTAACGTCTTGAGAAATGAGAAGAAATGAGAGGTAGAAGATCGTGGTATAAGAAACCGGATTCCTGCGAATAAAAAACGACTAAACGTAAGTTTGAATTTATTTTTTATCACAAAAGAAAAATTACTTTTTAATATCGATACTTTGGGAACGCAAGAAATACGCAATGCACGAAGTAAAATGTGAGAGAGAGAGAGAGAGAGAGAGAGAGAGAGAGAGAGAGAGAGAGAGAGAGAATATATATATATATATATATATATATATATATATATATATATATATATATATATATATAATACAATAAGTTTCAGACAGAAAGGCAAGAAGTAGGGATTTCCAAATTAACTTTAATAACATTAATATTACCTTGCAGGAGGATCCATGTCCAGGATCCAAGCGTGTGTCCATTTGAGAGAGAGAGAGAGAGAGAGAGAGAGAGAGAGAGAGAGAGAGAGATTCAACGTCACATTTCGCGCAGTATAATAAGGGAATCGTGCAGTCTGGCATCTATTGGAACTGCGCATAATATGCATTGCAAACAATAGCATCGAGTAGACTGGTTCTCTGCCTCCATAGAGCGAGCCCACACTCGTACGGGCAAGGAGGGACGATGCTGCTTAGCCACAATCACTATTACCGGTCAACGGAATACTAATGGGCTGATGATGTCCGACAGACAACAGACGTCCCGTGAAAAAAAATGGAAAACGATCAAGAGAACTTAGGAATTCCAAATAATATCACAAACATAAAGACACGATGAAGATTATAAGAAAGGGTTAGGGAAATCAATTAACAACCGAAAACATAATCAAGAATGATAATAGCAAGTCAATTACAGACATTACTGTGTGACGATGATGAGGAAGAGGAAGAGCAGGAGAAGGAATAAGAGTAGGAAAACTGTGAAGAGAGAGATAGAGAGAAGAGGATTTTTTTGCACGATAGCTCTGCCTTACACAGATTTTGAAAACACACAATATGCCCATTCATCACTTGTCTTTCACAGCTGTTGTTTTCTCAAAATGCAATTCCTCCCTCTTTCTCTTCAAAACTGAGGACCTGAGTCAAGGGCCCTACCCATACCAGGCGCCCAATTTCGCCAGCACCCCCCCCCCCCCCCCCACCTCATCCCAGTTCCCCTACACAAAAGGAGGATCTGGAATAGATGTTGAAGATGATGATGACGAAAACTTCAGATGACATCTGCCATTCACCTTTCAACACAGAAAGAGAATGAGAAGAGGGTGAGGGCACTCCGTAAATAAACACGAGCGCTAAAAGGCACTAATCCAGGTGCACAAGAAAGAGCTCGAGGACTGAGGCGGACAATAGGTCTTGAAGTGTCGATAGTGAGAAAAAGGGTAAGAATAATGGCAAACAGAGAAAGGAAAACACAATAAAGTAACAATGAATGAATACAGGCACACTCCAGAGTGTTTCACAGTTTACTCTTTCCTCTCCATTGTATAAGATAACATGAGAGAGAGAGAGAGAGAGAGAGAGAGAGAGAGAGAGAGAGAGAGAGAGAGAGAGAGAGAGAGA
>NC_087213.1:77344605-77359605 GCF_015104395.2 Macrobrachium nipponense | reverse complement strand
TTTAAAGATATAAAGAATCATAACAATTTAAAAATGCTAACCTTGGCGGATGGCTGGATATAAACTGGTACAGACGGAAACAAGCACACGAACAGGAAGGTTATTAATGACCAGATGTCCACTCTGTATGGAAACGATATTTATGTCAATATTTTCATACCACAAGCATCTCAGGGATATAAACGCAGGGTAGATATTCAAGAGAACAACTGAAAAGAAATCTTTTTGCTTCATTGCAAAACAATGTAACAACAGTAAGTTAATCAACATTTCATTTCTGGTTTGAAAATCTTTATCGGAATTAACGAACGGTGAGAAGCATCCGTCTGGAACAGAGAAGTAAACAACCTGAGAGATGAATCGTAAATCCAAGAGTGACAAATTGCTATCAAAAAAACATATGTCATTCTTAAGAGACACACATATTGCATTGGGTGAGCTCAGTCGTTTTTCCGAATTTTCTCAGTGTTAGTTTTGGTTAGGGAATCATTTATAAAATAAAAGAGCAACTTTCAAAAACCGATGACGGTAACATTTCTAATTCCAACGATATATTTCTTTAGCAACCAATTCGGATATGGTAATGATCTTACTTTATAGTTGTAAATTACAGGACCTTGACAATTTTCATGTTACCGAACAGTTCTAATTTTCACTGATGTAAATACACTCCTGCTATATAGTAATCTGTAAACGATTAAGAGCCACCAGAAAAATCCATTTTTGTTTACTCGAAATATGTAAATACCGAATACACACACGTGCACATACATACATACACACATATATATATAATATAATATAATATATATATATATATATATATATATATATATATATATATATATATATGTGTGTGTGTGTGTGTGTGTGTGTGTGTGTGTGTGTATTCGGTATTTACATATTTCGAGTAGACAAAAGTGGTGTTTTACTGTGCATCATATATATATATATATATATATATATATATATATATATATATATATATATAGATATATATATATATATATATACGTATATATATATATATATATATATATATATATGATGCACCAGTAAAACACCACTTTTGTCTACTCGAAATATGTAAATATATATATATATATATATATATATATATATATATATATATATATATATACGTATATATATATATATATATATATATATATATATATATATATATATACGTATATATACTAGATATATATACGTAAATATATATATATATATATACTATATATATATATATATATATATATATATATATATATATATATATATATAAAACGTTAAGCATTCTCTCTAACGGGTTGTGGCTGCTGAGGAAAAGAAAGCAAAATTCAAATTCATAAACTCATTACTGAAGCGTGAAAGCACCGCCAGTGCAGTATTTCGATACAACTTAGCCATATCAGACATCTATGCGATGTCTCATCAGCAGTGTCTTGAAAGCTGTTTAGGTAACGCGCTATTCATCCGTATCTTGCAGGCATTTTTCCAACTTTCCAACTTTCCAATGTCACTTCCAACCATTCGATCAAGCATTTAACACGTCTTCATCACCACACTTCTAAATTATATTATATATATATATATATATATATATATATATATATATATATATATATATATATATATACATAAATATTTATTTGATATTTGATTTCGTGGAAAGGCATTTGTGGATAAGAATAAAGTTTAAACTGGAAAAAGTCGTTGCTTCTTATCTTACAACTTTTTCCAATTTAAATTTTATTCTTATCCACAAATGCCTACTCACAAAAGCAAATATCAAATCCCATCAAGCAAGAGCTCATTAGTTTCAGTTTAGCCCAATTTTCGCCGATAAATGAACTTTCCTTCTGACCCCGCTTGAATTCAGAACCATTCTTTGGAAACCTTGCTCCCGGGTGCTTGTGCTTGCCTCTCGTGCGAAAATGGCGCGAAGACAGCGATAGAGAAATGCAAAAATGGCGCGCGGACAGAGCGATAAACAAATGCAAATTGCCAATAAATCTTTTATTTTCTCGCTTTTATCTCTGATAACGTTATGTGCCCTGGCACGACTGAGCTATAAGGGGAGGCGTGAAGGGCATTTCAAGTCACCTTTATCTACCACTCAACATACTTTAATAATAAAAGCTGTCCTCATTCTTTATGGACATCCACCATCGACCATTTTTGGCTACGTAGCGTTTCCCGCCCCCGAACCCTGAACTACCCCCCTCCCTAAACCTCTACCCCTAATGTAGAACACCCAGAGAGTCAAAGTCTCTCTCCCAGCCACTTTTCTCAACTGAACGCTAAGCTTCCGACTGGCAAAGGTAAAGTTTTCTATCACTCTAATTACTTTATCATTGGACTAATTTGAGAATGAAAAATAATGATCCTTAAAGCACATCATCCTCACTCATCTTCAAAATAAAATACAGTTCTCATTTACCAGAACCGTTCACTTTCTTTACCCTTCGATGACTTGTAATATTTCCAAGCATGTCAAATTCATCAGAATAAACGCAAATACACCAAAAGAAATCGTTCCCCATAATCAGCGTCATCACGAAAAATCTTCAAATTAACAAACATCTTTAGTGAAAATGCAAATAACAGAAACAATAAAATAATTCAAGTGCAAAATAAACAAAGCGAAGGATATCCATCAAGGTGAGCAATAGATCACGGAGCCAAACCCACATTCCAAAAAAACACTCCTCAGTGACAGATACGGATAAGCCAGCGTTACACGAGATTACAGACTGATTTTAAAACTGCCGAGAGAATAATAAACTAGCGAAGGTATACAATAGTTGAAGCTTGTGTTTTGGGGATGGTTGCGAAAGGAACGGAGACTACGTAGGGAGAGGCGCAGAGACTGGAAGAAGAGGTGATGGAGGAGTTGTGTTGAACATAAAAAGCTAACACGCAGAGAGAAGGGATCGAGAAGCAACGATAAACATAAGGAAATAAGTCAGTACATGGAGAGTAGAGATGGAGAAGCCGTGATCAAAATGAAAAAAAGTAATACTGGATGGAGTGGAGACACGGAATAGCCATGATAAAAGTAAGTTGGGAATACTGATTAATATGAGCGAAACAATGTGAGTCAAGTAATATAAGGCGTAAAGGAAAAAGTATTTAAACTATACTATGCCAATAAATTAATAAAAATAACCACCAGGATGATAACTATAATTATTGTAATGAACCTGATTCCGATCATGAACAGCAAAATTCTAATAATAATTTTCAGTCAAGTCCTATTTCTACAAGCATTTTGGGATGAAACTAGCAGCAGGCACACGGATGCCGACACTCTACCTCTTATTGGTGATCTCCAATCAAAGTGCTATTCAACAGTGAATTTGCTTCATTTTTATCGATTCACACACCGAAAACGATACAAATGGATCAAACCTACTGACTTTTGTGTATCGCTGAGTGACAAAATGACTAGCTGTCAAACAGAAGCAAGGTTAGGTGCCAGAACGACAATTCACATGATCCTTTTACAAATAATTAAACAAAAGAAGTCCCAGCTCTCTAGTATGTAGCGGCAAAATAATATAATATATAATTTACGAAAGAAATACTGACCACTCTTAAACTTCTTAGCAGCAGGGATAAGAATACCTTCCGATCCTTTCACTTAAGTGACGACACTTGCATTCATAAACACATCCCACTCAAGTAAAACATATTCAGACGATATAGTGCAACAACAATATGCACTTTAGTAAGGCAATGTCTTTTTGATATTTCTTTACGAGTTCTGAATGGCACATCACTTAGGGTACTTACCCACTTCACGCGGCCACATATCAGCACTCGAATATAATCAGATACTTCATTCCCAACCCCCCCTACCCCCCTTTTTTTTTTTTATTAACTTCAACTTTCATCTTTACACTTGATGATCTTGAACTCCTTTCCTTCAAAAAAGGTAATACCGTTATCGCCCATTATCATCAGGACGATAACATCAGCCTTCTCTTTTTTTACTCTCTTCTTTTACGACAACATAAAAGAAAAGCACCGGACCATATACCTCAGCTAAATGGTTTAGCAGTCAGCATCACCGTTGTGCTTTTAAGAAAGCACATCTTTCAGCGTGTCTCTGTAGTGTCACCTAGCAACGTTGGGGGGGGGGGGGGGGGGGGGCATCATTATTTCGTTACTTCATTTTTGCAGAATGAGAAAGGAAGTTTCGGGTAAGCTTGGAGACTGTCGGCGGGGATTATGGTGGAAGGGTTCTAGAGGGAATAAAAAAAGACGTATATCAATCACCTTCATGTGAAGTGATCAGTCAAAAGCGGAATTATCAGAGCGTGGAGAAATGTCAGTCTCGTGCCGTCTCTTGCCCATGAACAAAGAATATATCAGGGAGACATAAAAGCACATATGAATATAAATCTACCAACAAAGAGAGACTTTCACACAGACTCTCTCTCTCTCTCTCTCTCTCTCTCTCTCTCTCTCTCTCTCTCTCTCTCTCTGACAAGAAAACTCTTCGTAATGATCTTGTACTGTAAAAACGATAGCAGCATTCCTAACGCTGTTGGTGGTCATATTTCTCGCAACACTTCACTAAATTATGCTAAAAATCCACCTGAACATAAGTTACTAAGATCTACTGAGAGGAGAAGAGAGAGAGAGAGAGAGAGAGAGAGAGAGAAGGATCGAGAGAGAGAGAGAGAGAGAGAGAGGAGTTACAAACTCATTATTTTGCGCGATACATTTAAATTTACAGTATATATATTTATATCTATATATATATATATATATATATATATATATATATATATATATATATTATGTATGTATCGTATGTAATGTGATATATATATTATATATATAATATATATATATATATATATATATATATATATAATATACATATATATATATGTGTGTGTGTCTGTACGTTTCAACAATTATTATGTGATTAAGGTGTGTAGACATTCATTTAGGTTGCTAATATGACCTTACGAGCCGAAAAATCTAGCAAGAGAGAGAGAGAGAGAGAGAGAGAGAGAGAGAGAGAGACGATTTGAGAGAGAGAGAGAGAGAGAGTGCAGTATTATATTTGTAAAAACGAAGAGTCCCTGTTGCCACACGTACCAAATCAAACTATGAAATTAACTTTTACTTATATATCTTATATCGGGACGAATACTTGAACCCATAAGCCTTAAGGCAGCACTAACGCAAACGGATGTTAATCAGAATAAATAAAAATTTAAAACTCCAATTCACAATATTACTTGCCACTTCGAATGTAAATGATTAAAAGGAAAATTTTTAGTACTTTTGCAACATTTAATGCTACGATCCTTACAAGATGAAATAAAGCCTAATGCCACAATAAACTTCAGATTTCAAGAGATGCTTCAATAACAATGTTTGAGGACATAAATTTGTAACAATACTGAATTTACATTGCAAGAATCTAACAAAAAATCATGTTGCACTGCCAGTAAACCTCTTCAACTCTCCCTGGATGGATTTCTGCACAATTGAACGTGATATACTTTATATATTTCAGTGCATATATATATATATATATATATATATATATATATATATTATATATATATATATATATATATATATATATATATATGTGTGTGTGTGTATACATAGATATACCCTAATAATACATTTTGTTGTTGTCAAGTACATTAAAGTTTTACCTTTAATGTTTTTCAAGTCTGCTAATTCTAGAAATAGAATTACAAAAGTCGTCTGGATCTGGGCTCCTAAAATATTATGAATGGTCTCAAAATCGCCGGGGGGATGCATATTCTCAGGTTATAATCCTGAATCAAAATAGGGCCTCTTAATAGCTGTAACTATCTTAAGATATATAAATAACATTCTTTATGCATTTTGAGTAACAATTCATTGCAAGATACGACAGTGATGCTGAGAGGCTATCGCCAGCGTTAAAAAAAACAGTATAGCAATAATTTGACATTATGACTTACGAGATGTATATCTAGTTTTTGACGCTGATAAGATATGCTGCACGCAAAAAATATTAAAGAAATCAGAATGTCAAAGCTGTATTTGTCTACAACGACAAATTTATATTCTAAATTCGTTATAACTCTTCAACAAAAGTTAACATGCGAAAATAAAATTTCCATACGGAACCTGAAACATTAACTCACATTTCAGTCATCAAAATTAAATATTAATTTCAGCTCTCGACCAGCCTTTGATTAGATCTAAAAATAAGTACATAAGTGTATTTTTGATAGCCTCATACATTCTCGTTAAGGACGCCTTTCTCATTAGTTCTCCTTCAAAAGGAGTGAATCATGAAAGGAAAGGGCATGTGACCATTCGGTAACGATGAAGAGGTTATGGAAGAGAATGCACGGAGATTACACTGCCCCATATATAAGGGAATTCGCTGCTCATGCTGGCGAGGGGCGGGAAGTGAAGGAGAGAGGAGAAGAAAGAAAAAAAAGTGGAGGGTAAAGGAACAGAATGAAATAGAGGGAGGAACGTTGAAGATGAAGGTAGGAGAGATTTGAATATATGAGAACAATTTAAGTTTGGCAGTGGAAGTAAAGGGGGGAGGGAGGGAGGGAGGGGGGTGAATCGGGCATGTCAGGTGAATGAGAGTAGTGAAACATAATGGGCCAGGAAAATCGTGAGGGAGGGTGAATGCCCCTGCAAGGGGAATCGAGCCATAAGTAATGAGACTTAATAAGGAATTTACGATCGCTCTGCTTTCATGGCCCGCCGGCCATCACGGGCCTTCCTAAAGAAAGACCGCTCGGGCAGAGCTGCCATTGCAAGAGAAGGTTTCCCTGGTCCTTAAAGGATCTGTAGCGTAAGAATGGCTTCTCCTGCCTTAACGAACATCATCGCTCGAAAAATCCGGGCCAAATGTCTAACACGAAGTGCACTATAACCAGGTCTTGGCCAAAAAAAAAAAAAAAAAAAAAAAATCATCGGGTGGTAAGGAGAAATGATGAGGCATATTCTCCCCCAGGGGTCCTCATAGATAAGTGGAAGATTTCATTGAGTCTAATATTATCTTTTCTCTTTCTATATGCTCCATCCGTCCGCCTCCTTAGTGTGATGAACGTCTGCCTTTAGGTTACTAGAGCAACTGAAGTATTTGCCTCTGATTATAGTTTCGTCAAACAATAATGTTAAAAATAAAACCACCATTTTGAGGAAGCTTCATATTACAAACTGACTTGCAACCAAATTAACCCTACAAGTTTACAAGGAAATGTTAAAAAAAATTACTTCACATTTGAGAAGTTCCCTTAGAAGGAATGATTAAACCATGATCTGCCATTGCTTCTGATGGGAAACATATGCATAACCAGGGCAAAATGATTATCTGTTAATAAAATTCAGTTTCACATTGTATGGATTTATATACTCGAGTCTCAATGCCTGTGCAAACATAGGTCTGCATGTGTGTGTGTGTGTGTGTGTATATATGTATGTATATATATATATATATATATATATATATATATATATATTATATATATATATATATATATATATATATATATATATATATATATATATATATATATATATATATATATATTATATATTAAGCTACAAATATCCCTTACTATCCGATACGCTCTACCTCGGAATTAATATATTTTCATATATGTTAACTGAAGGGGAATTTTTTTTTTTGTTTTTTTTTTAGTTGATAAAAAATTTCGTCCTCTCGTGGGTTCGAACCAGCACCCAGCGGACAGAGGAGATATCCGGACTTCAGTGAAGTTATCGACTCGGCCAACAACGTCACTGAAGTCCTGATTTCTCCTCTGTCCACTGGGCGCTGGTTCGAACCCACGAGAGGACGAAATTATTAACTAAAAAAAGAAATTCCCATTCGGTTAAAACATATGAAAATAATTAATACCAAGGTAGCGCAAATTGGATATTAAAGGACATTTTTACATTAATGCATGTATATGAATCACGGTGATGTTATAAATATTATATATATATATATATATATATATATATATATATATATATATATATATATATATATATATATATTCACAGAAATAAATAGATTAATAATTAAGTCTGTTAATGCTCAAGTATTAATAATTTTACAAGTACACCCAGGCATAGAAATAATTTAGCGATTGCTCGAGTATACACAGTTTAATTGCACATCGTATGTCTTCTGTATTATACAAGGTAATTTATGATCTTTTCGTCACAATATACAATAAGCAAAATATCATATTCCTTAACAATATTCTGTGGGAACTGAAAACTACTTTCCTGCAATTGCAAATTTATGAATTTCATTGCTTCTCTGTTCTCAGAGTCATAAGGTCTTTATTTGTTCATATATACATTATGTTTGTCACTTGCTTGCAAGGCGAAGGGTTCTCAATAATGATAAGAAAAAACAAGTCTAACGAAGAAAACCGGTCCTAAATAATATTGACATAAAGCATTTTGGACAGTACCAGCCTCCCTGCAAATGCCAAAGAACCCTTTTCTCCCGTATAGATAAAGTGTATAGATAAAGTGTTCTAAAGTCTATTAGAAAACTGAATAAATGTCAGAGAAACAAGATAAAATATTAATCATGCAACCACATCGAACTCAATATTCAATTAGATTTTCCTTGGCACACGGTCTTAAAATTCCAATCATAGCCATAAAAAAATATGAGAGCTGGTTCCCGACCTAACTAACTAAAATCTTAACCAACTCATGCCTGGGCGACAATCAACCTCTTCAAAAAATTACACTATAATTCATCGGCACGTTTTTGAGATATTTTGTGCGTAGAAAGATAGGCAGATTGGCTAAATGATACACAGGAGCGAATATTAAACCTACGTTGGCAGACATAACAGTAATAAAACAGTCGTTCATAATTCTTTAAAATTTGACCAGCATGTTAATATTATTAGTGGCAGCAGTATTACTAAGGGTAATGCTATTAATAGTAGCCTTAAAGCCATAGATGTAACAAAAAAAAATGAAAAAAAACTAACCCACCCACAGTGAATCTGGTACCGAATTCTCTTTCACCCCAGTGACCTTTTCCTCGACTCCCTCAGTTCTGTCACTCATAACCACATGGTTTCTGGCTTTCTTTTCCTCTAGCTCATTAATTTCGGGCATCACACTCTCTTTGGCCTCTCGCTTGTCAAATTAAAAGCTAGGAGGCAAGGGCTCGCCATACTTCTTAAGCTCTTCCCTTAACTGCGTAGAACTCTCCTGTTGTGCAACGCATTCGGCACCCAGGTGGAAAAAAAGGTATTTGATAAGAGGCCAGGTAACTTAGGCTCAGCATGTGTAAGCATAGTATTTAATGACACTCAACTGGAGTTGGTATGGGATCCTTGTTAAACTGGCCATGCGTGAAGTGAAGGCATTGCTGTAATGAACATCACGTACTAAATGATTGACCACTCGATGGAAATTACTACCATACGTTTAGAATCTACTGGACCATTTTATCACAAGATTCTCTGGTGTTAAAATCGATGAAAATTGCTGGTATTGAGAGTTGCTGGCTGAACAAAATTAACATAACTATTAAAATCAGATAAGAAAATCCGGCATATTTTCGTCAACAGACTATTCTCCTCATTCTGAATGATTATTCTTATCATAAATCAAAACATTCAATAATTCATATATTCGAACGTAAATAAAAGAAAACAGCAAAATATGCATAAAACTATGTCCTTTAAATCAGAGCAGTTCCCAAGTTCCATAGCCTAAGTAATTTTTTCAATACAGAACCTATTTCTGAGTTTTACTTGTAACGGGCTACTACACATCAGTGTTTATCAACGCTCGATATCTTTCCGAAAGCATATTGGAAAAAATTACACATATACGTATTTCTAATACTCTATCGTCACAAGGATCACGTGATTAAATGTGCTTCGACAGCCAAAATCAAATGATACCAGTCTTTCGTATATTTGATAAAAACTTCTTCAGGGCACATTGATTGATGCGAATATAGAATTTAGGCCAAGGACCAAGCACTGGTACTTATGCGGTCATTCAGTGCTGAAACGGAAATTGACAGTGAAAGTTCTGAAAGGTGTAACAGGAGGAAAACCTCGCAGTTGCACTTCGAATCAATTGTAAGGAGAGGGTGGAAAGGAAGAAGGAGGAAAGAGAACATTAAAAGTCGTAAAGGAAAAGAAATGAAAGGGGTTGCAGCAGCTAGGGGACGAAGGTACGCTACAAAGAACGTTAAGTAATGCCTACAGTGCACCGTATGAGGTGCACTAACGGATCTTCCCTCCGCCCTACAAGGTCTCCAGGGTCCAGAACCCTGAAAAAGTGTATACTAAATGCACGAAAGCACTAGGTCACTTATGCCTCTTATCATTTCCTTCTGCTCTCGCAATATACGCGTTGGTTCTAGAGTTACATTTTAATCTTACGAAATGATAGCAGTTTGGTGTAATAAAGAGCTGTTTGCAACATTCGTTTCCCTTTGCAGCAGAGGCTACCCAGGTAATTCACAAAAGCATGTGAGCTGGACAGAGAGATAGTACATATTTCTGCCCTCTAATAATTCACCGTCCGACCACGATACTCATCTCCATAAGTTAACACAACAACCAAACACAAACTCACACATGATTACATACTTCATCTGGAAGACAGTAACATCTCCAACTATCAGAACTAACATGGAAAAAACTCGAGACTCTTCGAAGAAAACAAATAAATTCTGCGCTGATAAAATTCGGTGCATGACAAATCAAGCAATGAAAAAACTGAGTTCGGTACTGATTTGCATACTAGAACCTATAAATCTGCTGCTTAAATATGCAAATTAGTAGGTTTGTTTCAAGAAGCCTTGCTGATCAAGGCGAGGCTCTCCGTGCCTCTAACGAGCGCCTTGGATGCACAAGCATCATTAAAACAATGTCTTGAGCAATTGCAACGAAATTAATGGTGTTATTAGGTACGATTCCTTCGAACCCTGCTCTGTCTGATCACGATATCAAGAAATAACTACCCGCATTAAGTTTTCTCCTAATAATGATATCAAGGTTTCACCGAACGAATAAGAAGATTCCAGTTGGGATAAGGATTTAGCTTTCCACCTTAGAGACAGTTGAGTCACTGTGAAGGTTACATGAACTACAAAAGTAAAAATCTTCCCACGTCAGTTAGAACAAAAAATAGTGAAATAATAATAATTATCAAAATAAATCGTAGTAAGACGAATTTTATATAATATATTATATATATATATATATATATATATATATATATATATATATTATATCATATATATATATATATATATATATATATATATCCATATATATATATACATACATATATATACACATAATATGGGTATATATATAGACACACAAGCATATAAATATAAGCCCAAATAAGCCCTCACCATGTTAGTACGGTACAAAGAATATGACGCCCAAGGAACCAGCGAAATAAACCAAACAAAGCAAACTTGCAATTGAGATCAAACGAAGGATCAGCGCTGCATAATTAGAGTGGATAAGTCTCAAAACGATCTAAATAAATGGAGGTAAAAAAAAAAAAAAAAAAAAAAAAAAAGAGTGAGGAGAAGATAACTAGGGCGGCAAGCAGGAGCAACCGCAGTTGTGCCTTGGCAAAAACCAGGCCACTTCATTTGGCCCAAAACAATACACGATGCAGGACGAATGAATAATCCCCCTCTGAAAGCAATCCGCCTCCTTCCCAACTCGGCTACTTCATACCGCCTTCTCCCTAAGTGGGTTACATACCTCACCGATGATGTTTACTATCACTTTGTCCTTTTGTTTTGCCACATTTGAATGCTGGATGAAAGTTCCCTTATATGCAGGGAAGTACGAAATCCTTAACAGGTAACTGAACTAGGCCAGTAAGCTCGTGAGAAGCTGATGATCTATAATCCGATCTCTCTTTTGCCTTTGTTTTCAAATTTAATGACATTAGGCAATAAAGGATGTACTCAAAGAATGCCGGTTTGGCGAACATAAAAATTTTAGACGAATATGCATGTTTGTATGCTTATACGTTTGTGTATTTATACACACACATTATATGTATATATATATATATATATATATATATATATATATATATATATATATATATATATATATATATATATATATATATATATATATATATATATATATATATACTATGAGTGCATTTAGTACAAAACAAGGTTATTTAAGATAATGTTCATCTATCTTGCTGTTGATATGTTTGTGCAAATATATACTATATGTATGCAGGTACTTGAGGTACAATATCTCCCACTACGTCTGTCAGTAAGTAATAAGTTCCAGTATTTCACTAATGTCGCCTTCACAATCACTTCACATTTTTTGCGTGAATTAGCAATTATTGTCTTACTTTAGAAGTATAACAAATTACAAATCATTTTTATAAATATGTCCTTACTTTATAAATACAAAAATATAAAACTGTCAGTTGTACATTCAACTAAGGAATTTAATGTACAACGACAAAGAACATCTACAACCATAAAATTGGAGATTAATGAAGAGATTAAGTGCCAGGAAATCACAATTGAACAAATTATGTAATTTAAAAAAACAACAAATTATGTAATTTAAAAAAACAATGATGAAAACTATGAAAAGAATACTTCCCAGATCAGAGCAATGTCTTCAGCGCACAGCAACCTAAATTACTAGAAACTTAATTATTAATTCAACAAGTATCGAAGTATCTTTTTTTAACCAAATGCAGCTTTTTTTTATTACGTATCAAAACTAAAAATAAAAAAGTACACCTATGATCATTTACTTTTTTAAAAAATTTAAATTTCCCATACAGCGGATAGGGTTTCTGGAGTATATGATTCTATAATTCCTAAAGAATTAGCTGTATCCTTTCTATTTTTGTGCTATAAATGGCCAAAGCCTCAGTACCGGCAGAAATTTTCTAGATCAGTGTTTTCTAACTGTTGTGTCGCGGCACCAAAAGGGGGGCAGTGTGATAGAATTGGGGGATTGGGGTAAAAATAAATAATTAAAAACTACAAAACATTTTTATCATCCATTGCTCTTCGGTATCCATCCGCCGGTCCATTCACTACATATATTGAAATCTTGGCTTGAGCAGTTTAAACCGAGACCGTTAGGCTATGATTTAAAACTTCGAGGAGATGCCATTCTCTCCCAATCAACGCATTTGCTTGTTTTTCCCCAACCATTTGGATTTTTTTTTTTTAAAGAAAACGCGTTTATAAAAACGCGCTAAAAAAAAAAAAAAAAAAGTTTTTGAAGTGTAACCAATTAACGCCTTTTTGTGCTTTTGTGAAAACATTTTTTCTGTGGGGCCCCTTGTTTTGCAACTGCTCTGACTACTATTACTATTACATTTCTAATGCCATTCATTTTACGTTGAGTAAAGCACCATTATACAAAAGACGAATATTTTTACAATTTCAATTTATCCAGGGACACAGTTTTCTTACAGTGACATAGAGGTTATGCACAAGGGACTCTCAGCCTCGGTTATAATTTAACATAGTTTCACATGACAAATCCTGTAATTGCTCAGTGGCTCCTTAAATGTGATTTAAAGGATCATATATATGCATATATATATATATATATATATATATATATATATATATATATATATATATATATATATAAAATATACAGGGAACGCACAAGGAAATCTTTCCATACTCAGATACCCTTCAGCATCATTGCATCCTTAGGTCATTGGACTGAATCACAGATAACTAAAAGATTTGTAGTAGCTGCACGCACACTATGTGAAGTTTCACATATATAAGTAAGGAAATCGAAATGTAGTGTCACGCTTAAAAGATTCAATGCTTTCACTGCGTTAGAGATATAATAGCTACAGTGGAAGTTAGGCATTACGGTTTGATTATTGTATTAAGAGTTCACAAATATCAGCAATTTCCACTGTCTTTCCTCATTTCGCTTCTCCAGCAAAAACTGAAAAAACGTTACCGGATCTAGCGAGGTTCATTGTGGTAGGTTTTGCTAGTGGAAGGCGCTATGAACGCCTTACAACACAATATTTATAACATTTATTTTAAAAGTTCTGGAATAACTCTTCAGCTAACTAGAATGCCGCTTTTCTTACGATATATTAAGCTCTTAGACACGCAGTGAAAGTCTGTCACAGAAAAGGTAGTTGAACTTAAAGCGAAGTTCTTGGTTATAGATTTATCGCTTAAATAAGTTTCCTAAGTACGTTACCCAGATAATCAAATCTTTCGCATAAAGAGTGAATGAAACTAATCAAAAATTTTTAAATTAGATGAGAAGGACGATAAATGCTTGAGTTCATTAACTGAAAGCTTGGTGCAAAAAATCTATTTATATATCTAATTCCTTTACTTTATAGTATTAAAATATTGATACTACATCAGTTAACAACAAGCCTCTCGTGGCTTTGGAATTAATCATTCGTTGTAAGAATTAATTATCGCAGTACATGAAAATTATGAACTTAACTGTTAAGAAAGCTATGCATCCAACATAAATAGAAATCTAGTATCGAGTTTCGAACACACTCTAACACACTGCATTCTATTTGTAAAATCTTGCACTGTAAGACGATTGGCTTTTAGGCTTCTTCCAGATGGATGTTTGTTCATTTCGAATAATAATAAAAAGCAGCACCGTACTCGTTGCATCTTGCGCTTTATGTTATTTTGGCCGACCCTGCACCACGCAAGAAAACGAATTCCACTTGGAGAGCACAAAGCTTATAAAATTTTAAAAAAAGGACACATTAACAATGCAACAACCATGAAATGCTATTAAACTAGCAGGCAACGTCCGTCAGACATGACCAAGGACACTAAGCTAACGAACACCCGACAGCGAACACTGTAGCAATCACCCCGCCAGCACCTCCACGTCGCGGAGAGAAGGAAAGTTCAAATGCAAACACGAGCGAGCATCTTCCCGAGACCTCTCCCCTGACACACAA
>NC_087213.1:77307105-77342105 GCF_015104395.2 Macrobrachium nipponense | reverse complement strand
TATATATATATATATATATATATATATATATATATATATATATATATATATATATATATATATATATACATATTGAGAAAAGCTTCAAGGAAAAAAAGGAAACATGTAGATGAACTTAAAAAGAAAACTATGAGGAATCGAATACCAAAGGAATAGGTAAACCCATCTTTCATAAAAGCTAAGTATGTAAGAACATGGTAAAACAGGAGCAGCAACAGAATCCCAAATTTTGGAATTAGTTGTGAAAAAACAGTACATTTATAGACGAAATTGTAGTCATACTGGCATATACAATATGCATAAGCATTACAATAGTTTTGAATATTTGTGCTTGGGACCATTCAAAAGAATCTAAGTGGGAATTTGACTTCACTAAAACACAAAAATATTATATAGTAACGGTTACTAAATAGTGGTAGCATCTCAGGATACTAAAAATATCTAAACTACTCTATTATATCTATCTATCTATCTATCTATCTATATATATATATATATATATATATATATATATATATATATATAATATATATTTAATTTATTTTTTAGTGAAACAACGAATGCCTAGGGGTTTATTACCTTTCCGTTTAAACTCGCCAATCAGCGAGGGACAGCCTCTCTAAACATAGGAATTATATATATTTGCACTGTGATGGCCCCTTCGTCCGAGCTCATGAATCGTGGGTAACGTCCCTGTGGTACCTATCGATCTTACAAAATATGACCCGTCGTTTTTTACCGTGACATAATGCGCATGTACAATAATAGGAAATCTAGTTGATGGACATTTCTGTGATTAGACAGATGAAGTCATGAAAACTCCGTAAATATGGAGATAGAGAGAGCAAGATTTCGCTAGGATTTTTCTATGATGGGTTATCACATAAAGTTGCTGAATTTCTTAAAATCTTCCTATAAAGATGCATGTAAAATCTTCCCGTTACCTCTACCACTCGCAAATATCAACCTTAGCCATTGCGGATACGACAGTGGTTTTGCAAACTTCACATTGTTTTCAACCTTTCTAAGGAGGCGTAGTCCTGGTTGCGGTCACGAATGTTCTCTAAAACATGAATTCTAGCCATTGCAGGATGGTACTCTGGATTACCTGTCTTTCATAGGTAACCCTCTCCTTTCTGTTTGGAAATCATGAGGAAAAATATGCTAATGTAATCATTCCTCGTTACAAGCCAGTCGAATATTCAAGTGGGAAACACGAAGTAAAAGGGTAAATGTACAATTGCAAGTGAATACATCAGACGAACATATATAACATCATGAAGCGTCATATATATATATATATATATATATATATATATATATATATATATATATATATTAGGATGTATATATATGCATACATATATATAAGAATACACACAAACACACAAACATATATATATATATATATATATATATATATATATATATATATAATTAGAGAGAGAGAGAGAGAGAGAGAGAGAGAGTGAGTTGTAGTGTTATATTTTTTGAATTCTTAGTAATATTTTACAAAGTGAACAATCGAGATGCGTAGAAATACAAATCCCCTTATTCATATCGACAATCTTTCACAGGAATGGCGATAAGAAATTAAACTAAAAGCAGACCATTTTTACTGATTTTAATTAACAGTAAGATGGACACACAGGTAAAGAAACATTGTGTCTACACGCACATACATATATATATAGATGTGTTTGTTTTGCGAAAATGGAGCAGGAAGTATTAAATTAGTTTAACCCATAAGGGGTCATCCTTGATTCCGTAATTAAATCAATAGCTGGACGTTCACTGATATCTTATTTATATGTAAAAAATGACAAATTACTGTTTGGTTGTGTTTGTTTGTTTTGACAAATCTAAGCTTTTCATGTTTACTTTAAAGGGAATGGGGCAAAATCAACTTCATACTTTTAAATGTTAGGCATCAAAGATGACCTTGTAGCTCTTTAAATAATGGATTTCAAACTGTCATTAGCAAAGTAAGAACATTTCAAATTTTGGCTTCAAGCTCTCCAACAGTTTAACAAACTTTTCATTTCAGGCCATGAAAACAATGAATGCGAAGTCTGCGCCAGGTTAAGAGTGTGAACAAATACAGTAAAAAGTTTCGCGTTACCTTTGGCCCATTTTAATTAATGTTAGCGGCCGTATTCTACTTGGGATGGAAATTGAATGTACTTAATCAAAATATGGTTTTAATTTATAAGCTTAACACAGTAGGTAACCTATCAAACACACTGGTTTAGATAACATAAAAGCCAGTCATAACCTCAGAGAAAAATAACCCACCCCAATTCGTTAAGGAAGCTACAAATCCCTGACCTCCGTGACACACCCAGTTAACCACAACAGTAATCAGGTAGAAGATGGAGCAGAAATCTTTGTAGTGCATTTGTCTTAACAGAATTCTGAGTAAATTGCATTTCCTCTGACGGTGAGTACAGTCTTTATCGAAACGATTGTGGGTTTTAGTTGTATTCACATCATTTATATTAGAATTTAAAGCGCAAGACAAGATCTCTTTTATTCTCATGAGTAATTTATTTCTAACAGTTAAATGGTCATACAGTTTTTGAACAATCTCCGAACAGCAGTTAATATCATAACACTAAGCTTTACTAGTCTACATCCTTAACTTTGGTTTTAAAATTGAAAACTGACCATTTATCCCAACCATGCTCATCACTACATAAAACTGTTCGATCATTAGCCTGCCTTTATTATAACAAATTATTCCCTCCAGTTCAGGAACAAGGAAATGTGAACGAAAATTCCACCTAAGGTAACAACGGTATACTGTTGAAGATCAGACACATTGAGGGAGTACAAGAATTTCTGAGCGAGCTACTTCATGAGATAATGAAACTGCTACTAACACGAGACTGTCCTCATTATGGGGTCCATTCATATCCACAAGTAACTGCTACTCTAGCCAGAGTGCCGTTTCAAAACCACCTTGAAGAATAACGGAATAATTTGCAGTACGTAATACTCCCCGGAATCACGTTTTGAATATTTCACCGCTTCAGAAACGATATCTGGTATTCAATTATCTCGGTCACAAGACAAATAAAGGTCATCGGCATGACAGTTATCGTCTAATCATATGTCAGTACAGCGTAAAAACACTAGTACCTAAAATGCACAGCATAAATGATACGTTATGGACGGACAGCGTTATTTGTAGCTTCGGGCAGTGAAGATTGTTTTAAAGGCCAAATTCAAGATGTGATAAAAACATCTTGGAATAGCGTCCTTTTACCGAGAAGTTTTCTTTAATAATATTAACCTTAAGCTCTAACATGACACAGGGATGATCTAGTTATGTTTTGAGGGACGTTATGACTCATTTATTAGTCTTTATAACCATCCTCACTGTGGATAACAAAGGGAACTAAAGACTTATTAGAAGTTATGAAAAACACCAGTCAAATATTTTTCGAAAAGACAACCATAGGAAGTTCATAAATAATTGACTACACAATATTGCATTTATGAAGAATGAAGAAATCTAGCAGCGTTAACGTACGATGTGCGAAGGCCAAAAATAATAGGACACCATCGTATGACTCCATGCCTTAGCATTTAGGAGGCAATCTATTTCACAAAGCATTGCAAAACAAAACCAATTTCCAGACGCATAATTTAAATGCCAAAAAGAGATGTGCCGTAGGAAGAAAGAAAAAAAACTGCGTTTTAAATAAAGATTCCAACACCAGAGGTTCCTCTAACCAACAGAGAATTCCACCAATTTTACGCAGTTGCCCTTAATATCTTTTATAAGGCAAATCACTTCCCATAAAAGTCTACGATGGTATAGGCTTCTTTTTCTGGCTGCAATTTGGATAGCAGTGGTGTGTGGTGTTTCGAGAAAGGGGGTGGGGAGGGGGGTTACGGAGAACAGTTATGTCAAGAATGATTAATTTCCCATATATTTATCCATCAACTGTTTTACTTCTCATTCTCATAATATGGAAATCATCATTCCAGTCAGTAATTACAGAAAGATACCGAACAAACTTCAAGATCAATATAAAATCGATAAAAGGCAATAAAAAAAAGAGGCGCCTGGAGCATCGAAGCGCCTGTATTTAATGCTCTTTCGAGATGCAGGTCTGGTGGAGGCGAGGTATTTTTATGTCACACTTCAGGGGTTAAAGTATGTCGCGTCTGGAACATATTCCTGTCGAGTGTGCAAATTACAATTCGTAAAAGTTCTGATAATGTGCTCTCTTTGGCGGGACGTGCATATACCACACATTTTTTTCGGCTTTGTGGCCTCTTTTTATCAGATATTTTTTCTGCTAAACTATGGACTTCCAAAGATGCCCACTTTTATTACCCTTCGATTCTATTATTCCCTCTTATAGATTAGATTTTTCTTATTTCCTTGTTTTTTATTGTTCATGCGTATCTATTTTATTCCTTCCAAGAATTTCTGAGGATTTGTTTTTTATTTTCCAAAAATTCCTCCTCCGCATGAGCAATTTTATTCTTTTAGCAACGCATGATAACAACTTGTGCATTCACTTCCATCACCAAAAATTGAATTGAATTTCAGTATATATATATATGTGTGTGTGTGTTTGTATGTTATATATATATATATATATATATATATATATATATATATATATATATATATATATATTTGTGTGCCTGACTGTGTATGCCTGTGTAATCAACATATCAGCTGTTTTCAGTAGAGACGAACTAGCCTTGATTTAAACCTACTTGTGCACCACATCAATTACCCTCACCTCGACATATTCTGACTTAAGTTCTCAATACAAGTCCTGACAATCAATTTCTCTAATTAAACAACTGTATATATACATACATACATACACACACACACACACACACACACACACATATATATATATATATATATATATATATATATATATATATACATTATACAAACTATGCAAGCTTAACTTGAAATAAGGTTAAACATAATGAAATGTATGATAACAGACTGTGTACAGCTTACAAAATGATTTCGTAAATCTTATGTCATTACACCTAAGAGAGGGAGTCTCCAGATATTAACCTTCCGGCTCCCAACAAGGATGCTGGCCCCATACCTTTGTCCATGCTGACAGCACCATAGATGGTAACTATCTGGATATGCAATCTGTATACCAGTGCTACGTAGTTCGGTAGTCTTCCACCAGGTCGGTGGTGCAGAGACTTGCGGCCATTCTAAAAGCTCTGGTAACCGAGTAAATTGAACGGGATTTAGTGCGGTTGGGAATTTTTTATGAGTGTTAGTGAGCGTTCAGTAAATAGTGAGCGCCAAGTGAGTGTTGAGTATTCAGTAAGCGATTCCAAAGTTCCTCGTTGGACGAGTGGTTTTCGCGCTCGGCTACCAATCCGGTGGTCCGAAGTTCGATTCTCGGCTTGGCCTACGCGGAATCAGAGAAATTTATTTCTGGTGATAGAAATTAATTTCTCGATATAATGTGGTTCGGATCCCACAATAAGCTGTAGGTCCTGTTGCTAGGTGACCAATTAGTTCCTAGCCACGTATTTATATCTAATCCTTCGGGCCAGCCCTAGGAGAGCTGTTAATCAGCTCAGTGGTCTGGTAAAACTAAGATATACTCAACTTAGTGATTCCAAACGTATATTTAGTGTTACTGCACTGTTTAGTTAGTAGTTAGGGACTGTATGCAAAGAAAGTCCTGTAATTTACAGGAACCATTTATGCTAGACATTGCTTAGATTCAATAGCAGATGATTAGGACTTGACCACAATCGCTGGAGTGCTTAGGTCAACCTGTTTTTGTAAGGTAATAGTTTCTGTGAAATTGGGTCAAGTAATAATAATAACAATAATATAAATAATACAAAATATAATAGTGGATATACCTATAAAAAATAACATATTTTTATAATAATCAAACAAGAGAAAAAAAAGCAAAGCTGCCGCCGTGCTTCGTCTCTACAGTATAATACTATGAGCTGGACTGAGACCTTTCAATATGGCCGCCCGAGGTCACACACTCGGCGGGGAGTTCACCACTCCAGGTTATTGACGCTCTATGGACTGCACCAACCACAGCCGACTAACTAACACAACTATGTTACTACCGAGGTCAGCATAGGGACTTGAGATTTAATGGAATGTGCCTAAAGAGTTAAGATGGCCTTGGAAATCGAACGCCGGAACTTCACTAGTTGGGCAAATGTCTTGACAACTGAGTCACTACGTAGTACCATGAAGAGTATCCATTATAAAAAAAAAAATTACAAAAACATACAAAAACAGAAAATTACGAAGTATACACACTTCAGACCCGTGGAATACAATGATCGCAAGTTACGAATATGACTAATAATTGCAAATGATTGGTTACTGAACACCAACCACCCCCAACAGAAAAAAAGGAGGGATTTCTGAGTTCGGTAAATGACAACAAAGGGCGAGCTGACAGTAAAAGTTTTTGAAGACTAAAGAGTCGCAAATTGCGCCGATCTAGTCCCAAGTAGTCAATATTGGTGACAAAATCGTCAGTTTTGCGCCAAATTCAGAAAAAGAATTGTTCACTGCTGCTACGCATTAGCGACAACATTCTGAAAGAAAACTTTCTCTTGTTATTATACTTTAAAGTTACGGAATTATACAACATAGGAAGCGTTGGGCTCATACCTGTTTACAAGAATATTTTATAGTTCAAAATTATAACAGGGCAACAATAAAACCATCGGAATAGTTTCTAGAGGTAAGATTGCAGTTCTTGCAGGACTGGAAAGGTGACAGAAATAATCAATAAAACAAATTGCAGGTAAAGAGCAACAGGGTATTTAAATATACGAAATTAAGGTCTCAGAAGTTGAGCCAAGAAAGGTACGTAAATGAGGTAGTAATAATAGAGTGAGAGAAAAGAGAGCTAGTACATGCTACTGACAATGCTTCATGTTCACATTCGGCCTTTATCAGAAAGAATCAAAATGAACACTCCCTTCAGAAAAATTAAAAGCCTCAGTTGCTTCACATGCCTACGCAAAAGCTGGTAAGCACAACTTCGACCCTAACGTACAGCTCTCAAATCTTTTGCTTATATCCAAATTGCCTCACAAGAATATGACATATCTATTCATTTTCAATTTCTTTCGATGATTCTGGCTCTATGTATATTATACAAAAAGTGCTCCGAAATAGATTCTATATAGTGTCTTTCACATGCCGGTGATCTCATTTTACTAACATATTCTGAACCATTAATACCTGCGATGATGAAGTTATGGAATAACAATAATGCTACGACCATTTTTATGGCAGTAATACTATCAGCGATTTGAACCAGTTACAAAGAAACAGTTTATCCAATTCGATTTTTTGTTACATAATTAGCGAATCTGTCATCTGAATACAATACAGAACTATACTGTAATACACCATTTAAATCAAAGATTTAATCACGCAATTCAATCAGATACATTATAAACGTATCCGAGAAACTGACCAAAATGATTTTCTTTTTATATATTACCTGTGTATACAATGGACTCTCTTAAAATTTCAGTAGATTTACTATTTCAGTAAATTCAGTTTTTAGTGTTACGCCATATATTGCAGCTGAGCTGTAAATTACAAAGGTAATCTTTACTATCTATCATAAACGTGCAAATCCACAAATTGAATGTTTCGAAAAAAGAATGGGATAAAAAAAAAAAAAAAAAAAAACAAAAAAAAAAAAAAAAAAAAACTCACCAGACTCCCGTTGAGTCATGGGTAAGTAGCGAGACTTTCCTTCCCAAACTGGCCTCAGTAATTGCTTAATGGCCGTGCAACCATTCCCTCTGACCTTTCCAGTGGCCTTTAACAGTATTCCAATGGCCGCAACGAATCTGAGACTATAGGCTTCTCGCAATTTAGGCCTTTGATTCAACGCATAACGATCTCGACTCAAGTCAATACCATCCTCGATAACATCATCATCCATCGGTTAATTCCGTGAGCAGCGAGGAAGGTGGAATTTCCTACTGGGTTTGGAATCGCGATGGGTGTCCGGGATCAAGCTCGCTTTTTCCAAAGTTGAGTTTCATCAATCATGACTTTCTAAAGCTAGGTTACACTCACTTAGGCTTAGATCCAAAACCCTTCTTTGTATCCATTAGGGAACTACTTCGTTTTTTACTTTTCAACTATAAGTTCAGGTATATTTTTACAATTTACCAAGAAAACATCTATCATAAGAGGTAAATGTTCATCAAAATTCCTTTCAACATTCCCTCCTTGCCTGTATATCAACAGCTCTTACCACAGCAGCTATTAATCAACGACTTAACGACATAACAGAAAATCAAAGATAAGATGAGGTAACTATTAACGTAGACACTCTATTCACCAAAATTTAAATGCCAAATATAACAGAAAAAATTTTTAACGGCAAAGAATAAATCATGTGGAAAGATACGGTAAATTCTAATCTAAATAAAATAGGATTACATGATAAAATCTTAACCGACAGACTATAATTATAATCTGGTTGAGCAACGTGACACCCATAACATAGTCTCAAATAAAAAAAATAAAAATAAATAAATAAATAAATAAATAAATAAAACACGCACACTAACTCATAAAAATATCACAGGATAATTATAAAATTTTACGCTAACGTTTATAGTGCAATAGTGACTCGGCAAACGCTAAATTATGTTTAAGGTTTCAATGTTATACTAAGAGCGATAAATTAATGAAAACCACTAAACTTACCCCATTTTTCCCTTAATCCCTCACAGTGACCGGTGAATTATTCTTCCAAAATCAATTACAGGCAATTAACTACCAAGATTACGTTGAGAGAGAGAGAGAGAGAGAGAGAGAGAGAGAGAGAGAGAGAGAGAGAGAGAGAGAGGAATTTTTAATACCGCACGTCAACAACTTACCCAAAAGCGATTCCTGATTTAAGAAGGAAAGAAACAAGAGGAATTTTCAGTATCCATTCTCGAAATTCATTAACTTCAAGAATAAATTCTTTAATAACTAAACTGAAAAGTTTAATTATTTTCAAGCGGAAAGTCGACCATCGAATGAAAAGAAAACAATGTAGGTCCTTCCTTATTCCATATTGAAATTACATAACACTTAAAACAAAAGGGGAGGGGGGGGGGGGAAATTGCAATACTAAGAGCCTTTGCCGTTAACGAGCACAACGACAGTTTACTTCCACCGGTGCCAAAGGTCGACTATAGTCACGTGACTAACAGATTACAATGAAAGGATTGCTAGCATCAGTAAGTCACACAGGACAACTTTCGTCGAGGGGCTCACCTTCACATCTGACTCCTGGAAACATAACAGACAACAGATATTGCAAACGGTGACTTAAATGCATTAATGCTTATCAGGAACTTTACACATTTTGGAATGGATAAAAGGAAATATTTTAGAAGGAGCTACTGTTCCCATCCTATTTTCTTCTACCAGTATGTCACCGAATAAGTTCATGACGCTGGGTCTTTGTTTACTTTAAATATATTTTCTATACTACATCAGCAAAAGGCCTAAAACACTTTTTATTCTAAATTAACTTGAAAAAAACGATTCCTGTCATTTTTGTATCAACATTATTCAAAACCTATCTTGAATAAGTCTAAGGATAAGCAATATCTGATGGTCTCTGGCATAAACATTAAGAACACGTCTTGCGACTTTGTTTCTCTGTGATCTACTTCTGGTATTTCTTCCAAAAATTCCCATTCCCCAACAGATGAAATCAACTCTTGCTATCTTTTCTGCCTCAAGGGCATGCTTATTTTTTAACGCGGCCAACTTTTGTCTTGCTTAATTAATAAGGATAAAATTGGATTTATAATTGTGCAGGAATACACAAACAGGTTCAATGTCATCTAATGACATTTTCTTCTTCTTTAACCACTTAGTATTTCCTATTTGTATGCATTTTGGATAATCTGTGTATTATTATAGTGTATGATGCCTCCCAAAATAACTGATGTTTAAAATATTCTGATACCATCCTTGCTTGACCTAATTCCATGATAAATTCCATATAGTTGGAGAGCTATTTGGCTGATAAGTTTTCTGGGCACTTTTATGCCGTAACTCTGACTCCCTAAGCTCTTATTCAAGTACTTTTTAGGTTAAGGCTAATCATATTCGTTTCGTCTTGTAAATAAAGCAATACCAAATCAAGATTTGCATCAACTTTGTTGAATAGTTAATTCTACAATTCCTTTTGCAGACAATGCTCATTTTTGTTTCACTACACCAGACGCCTCTAGCTCCGAGCATTCCGAATCTCGATATGTGTTCAGTTATGTACATCTCCCCTTATTAGAAGCACTTTAGTCATAACGAAAGAAGAAAGTGTTTAATACTTCTCTTTCCCAAATCAGACAAAGCCCTGAATTTCTTTAGTTCTTGTACCATATTTTGTTTACTTACTTATATGGTTCATCTAACAGTCGTACAAGCAAAATTTATAAAAAAATGATGAAGAAACACGAAAAATATAACTTGCATAACATGGTTATTGCACAAAATTTCTAAAATGAAACGCAAAGACTCCCTTAACAAACAAAACAGTACTAAGGAGAAATGGCTCCTATTTAGTATTCCTTGCTTTGGCCGTTCCCAAATTAGCTTCCTAAGTTAATGCCACACCGAATCCTTGTTCCATGCAGATCAAATGCGTTAAATACATCGCAAATACGCTGACCTGTCGGGGGATTTTTATTCCCGTCCGAATGCCATCGTAAACTGTGTTTAAGAGATGTAACTACAATTGAACCAATAAAGCCAACTGACAAGATAGCAACTTGGGCTTTAACGCGAGGAACACACCAGCGCAATTGAATGCCACGACCAGAGACATTTGGAGAAATGGCGGGAACCATTGGTATACGAACCGCTCAAGAAACACAGAGATGAGAAATGGCGGGAACTGACGGCATGAATAAAACACAATCGTACCTCTACCCCAAGCCCCTGCTTGCTGACCTGCATGGCTTTGCATCTAGCCTTATTATCATTAATATCTCGTTTCGATGATGAGAGCAGAAAAGGTTTTAAAGGATTACAAGAGCATCGCTGCTTACTGCTTGCTCAGGGTTATTTATTTCAGCAAGGACCTGAAAGGCAAGGAGAATGTGTGTAAATAGCAACCACCCGCTCTGCTAGTAACTGTATATTTACCTGAATAATGTATCGGCGCTGTCGGTAGATGTAGCAGATATAGAGTTCCTAATTCGCAACAGTATAAATCACGAATTATACTCGTAAAAAAAATGCTTTCGACATACAAAACTATTCGGAACAAATTGCCAATAGGCTGATAAGAATTTCTAACACTGTTCTCTAGCAATGGTAACAGTATTATCGCGATGTCATCACCACGCAAGAAATGAACCGTGTCTTTTGTGCTTTGTTCTAAAAGCAGATGGAGAGAATAAGACAGCGTAGGCGAAAAAGGGTTCCAGTCAAAAAAAGGAGCTTACATTAGCAAAATGAGCAAGACGCCCTTTCATGTTTCTCCCAGATATATATATATATATATCCTATATCTAATTTAAATTTGAATTTTAAAAATATATTACATTATATATTATATAAATATCTATAAATGATAATATATCATATCTATATATATATATATATTATATATTTATATATATAATAATATATATATATATATATATATTATAGATATATATATGTATACACACACATATATATATATATTAGATATATATTATTACATATTATATATATATATATATATATATCTATATATATATATATATATATAACTGTGTATACATATATATATATATATATATATATATATATATATATATATTGAATGACTGCATGGATGTGATATTAAAATTACAGAATATATAAAAATGTATGACACACTGTGGCTGAAGAATTCTTGTAATCTGTAATCAGCAATACACAGGTATAACAATGCACACAGATATACAATATAGCAAAAGAACTTCTGGGTCTGATAGCAGTATGATTAAACAATGAGAGGAAACGTTTTCCCTAAAGGGGTGCTATTTCGTAAATGTGAAAACATGGATAACTGATTTCCTTGTACCTTTGAGCATTATGACGGAAAAGGGAGAGACTGGTTACCAAAGATGGTAGACAAAAAACATGTACGTGTTCTATAAACGATGATGAAAGGATAACCATAAAGATCCTGACTGGACAAAAACCATAAAACTTAAGTCAGGAAGGAGAAAAAAGGAAGAACTTAGGGTGCATGCAAATTATGAAAACCCACTTCAGCCGTAGCGAAACGCTATCTTGTGGACAAGCTTCTATCATTTTGCATGTCCTTTGGATTAAGGGAAGAAGTTGTTCTCTCCTTCAATTCTGGTTACAAAGGGAAGAAGTTGTTCTCTCCTTCAATTCTGGTTACAATGTAAATGAGTCATTGGTCTGATTACCATTGTACTCTCTGGAAAGTCAAGATAAAATGAAAAGCGATATAGGAGTCTGCCAGGCTTTAAGTAAACGAGAATAGGACAATAGCAAAGCTGGATCTGTATAAGCTAAAACTATATAAATTTAGATTAAAATGAAAAATGCCTTTAAACTGACGGCGAGGTTTACAATGGGAGTATTACGCTAAAAATCAACCGTTTTCTTGCCCGGTCGCAAAAACTCCTTTACCAATAAATTTGCGGATTTTTGAGAATGTCTCCATTCAAGTAACTGCTACAGCTCCAACAGGGCTATGTCAAAGAGCGACTAGCTTCCGATTAGGAAGTGTTATACTTAACGAAATATGATCAGGGGTACTCTGGTTCTCTTGCGGTTGCACTAAAATGGAGATGCGTCGACGCCAATTTATAGCAACATAAATCTTAACAGGCTTTGTGTTCTGAAAGAGGTGAGTTCTCTTACAAGTGTCAAACCTCATTTACTTTTATTTATGTTTAGCCTTTAATTCAGATGCACAATGGTAATAGCACTGACGTTATGTTCGAAATCGCTATGCTTCAGTCAAATAGTTCTCCAATCGCTGTAACAATAACAAAACGTTCGGTGTACAAATAACAAAACGTAAGTATACAATTCACTCTTCCCCTGAATGGTGAAAGCAGTGTCGGCAACAAATCATAAAATCCAAAGGTAACAGGCACCGACACTCCAAACACACGTAAGTTCCTTAAACCATCGGCTCGAGGGTAACATATTCACATCCGGCTAGGCAAAGGAGTACCATGCTTTTTTTTCTTTAACCACGCCACTTAAATAATAAGCAATGCATCAAAGAGGCCTAACGAATACCTTCTGAAAGTCTGATGATCAAATCATTAAGATCATAATTATAAGGAAATAACATTATCTTAGAAATACCCACGGGACACTCGCTAACCTTTAAAAAGAACAGCAAAACAGAAAACAAATATAATACTGATAATAATAACCAACAACAATGTATGATTAAGGTACAGAGTTCTCATGTGTGATTAGGGTATAGAGTTCTCACCCAAATTCTACCACTAACAATTACCACATGAAGATGAAGAGTAAACAAGTTAATAAATTTACATATGGGAAAATGGTCAAGGATGAAAGTACATTGCAAAATGTTCAGAGAACGACATAACGCAAGTAGCCTCTCCAAGGATACAACAAGCCCCGATGCGACCTCCAGCTTACTCGGGAAGAGGGCAAGATTTTCCCCTGACACATAAGTTGCAAACACAATATTCCTAACTTGACGTGAAGTGGTCTTCATAATTAATACTCATAATTACTACTCATACTAACAACAAGGATCAAATAAAAAAGGACATAAATTAAACATGTCCATATCTTCTGTTATTGAGGAAACAAAATAATTCAGTACATCTAATGAATTAAAACGCGCTCAAATCTATGGAACATTAGCCCATAGTTTCACCAACGACAGTAAAAATAAAATATGCTATATTTTATTAGAAATAATTTTCCTCTACTGCTCAACATACACATTCATTTTTTACATTTTCACTCTATCAATAAATCATAAATATCATATCCTAATATTCCTGTACCTTTAACTCATCGCGAAACACATTTCTCAGAGCCTTTTAGGCTCTTCCATGGACCTTTCCTATTCCCCTCCCATCACAAACAACAAAATGAGCAAGGAAAAAAAAATCTACCCTCCTGAAAACCCTATCGCCAGGAGGAACTTAAAAGACCGAGACACTGATTAAATGGTTATCGCCGATGATGCTTCTCACCCACTCAATTTAGCGGCCAAAGGGGACAACAGCACTCTACAGACACCATCTTTATGATAGGGTTGTATGCGGCCGATAGTCAATGATTAAACCGCAGAGGAAGATCAGTGCATCTTTCACGCTCCCCATCGCCTCCCGTTATCTACGCATCCTTTCATTCTATACATGATGCAGGTGCCTTTTATTACCAAATAGGGAATGAAGCCGTCGAAATCCTTTCGTTTTTCTACTTTACCTGAAGATAAAATCTAGTCTTACGCTCAGCTTTGATAAGACCAAAAGCGAATGAATGGCCTTCACCATCTGGAATGTCCACAACAGTACATCGGTTAAGATCTATGAAATTTTTTTTTTCTCTCTCTCTCGGTTGTAAATGTTAACCGGTATATGAAACGGATAACGAATCAACAGCTCTACGAAGCAATCGCTTTTCTTCGTCCCCATCTCCCGACAGCATACCAATTCACTGCCCAATTTGGACCCACCATTCAATTCTAACTTTACGATTGCTGCTTGCAAATCTTTTGATACAGGAATGTTTCTAACTTTACAATATTGAGTCCTATTTAAAGCCATTCCTTAGATGTACGCGCAATGATATCAACATAAAATCTATAGTAATGCGGACATCGCCATTCGCCACTTGTCTCGTAACTTGAATATCACTACATCGTCCCAAGTTAGCGATGACAGTTACATACGGAAAAAGTAAACTACTATGAGATTCAGGGCCTCTGTAACACGGTTTTTTCGCAATAACTTTTTATCTATGCATTTCATAAATATAACGCTTATTCAGAATACATATTATATCAACACATAAATTTTGAGTGTATTCTGCACTACGTAGGTTGAATAAATTTGGTACTTATAATGTAAAAGTGACCTTTTTTTGAAGAAAAGCCAACTTACTCAGAGGAAAGGTTTCGAACGCACTCGTTACGTAACTTAAAACATCATTTCTTCCCTCTTTCTCGATGGATGATTGGCTATACGTAACGAAGGCTAAACCTCTGGCAACAATGACATACAAATTTAAATAGAAGCAAATCAGTACACCTTTATGAACTCTGGAACCTCCCCACTGATAATTGTCATAATGAACAAACCAACAAAATATGTTAATAAATACAAAAACACTTCGATTATTAGTCTAACTCCCAAAAAAAGTTTCCAAAGAAATTACAGTCTACTTTATAGGTCACAATCAGATTGACAAGATGTAGGGAATAGTTGGTAATTACCAAAAACATAGTAGACAAGCTTGATTTGATAACTGCTATATCCAATGTCAAGCAATTTTTATTTATTGGCTATCTACCTATTTACTGAAAAAAAATAGCCGGTACCGTATATTGGCTTTAAACCTTCACCAATAATTATCGTCAGAATGAAGACTTCATGAGGCTCCACCCACTTTCACCTCGTTATAATTCAGGATAACACTGAAGGCTACCATGGGCATTGTTGGATTAGAAAATTTAACTTCTGGCTATAAAAACTAATTTCTCGAGTAGTTGTAAGAAGTGCTAAATGATCCTCAAGGATCCCAGCAGTTGGTCTAAACGTTTAATTCATGTATATTACTGCTATACTGTTGCGGCACTACTGCTACAGTAGTATTACTACGCTAGCACTGATACCCCACCCTCATCTATGTATCGTTCCGCCATTCATAAAGTCTTTGGGTTTCAGAGCCGATGGCATTTCTGTCTGGTGGATGGGCGGGGCAACATTTAGTCAAAAGGTGTTTATTTACCTTGCTTACGTAATGAATGTTTTTCGACTCTTGGCTCGTAATCATTGGCCCTGGCGTCGGCTAGATCATTTTTACTCTATAAAAATTAAAACTATCGGGTTTAGGTTATTGATAATGCTGACAAAATTTGTGTGTGGTTGTAAAATATACAGATGTCAACTTTCAGCTACATCCGATGCTTTGACAAGGAGCAAAGTCCAAAAAACCGTGTTACAGAGACCCTGAATCTCATAGTAGACACTGTCAGCTGCCTTCTAAGTAAATTGTTAACTGAACGTTTGTCAACAATGTTATTTATGTATGAAAAAATGAAAGTTGACGACATATTGATGCCGATCGTTAGAGAAGCGGAGTTACAGACCCTTAAAAAGAGGACGAAAAGGCTGTTTGTTCTCTAGACGAACGAATTCAGTTCAATCTGGTTAAAAATGTCACCGAAAAATCGTAGCCCCCCCACCCCCTCATCTTATGGAGCATTCCAAAAAGGGACCGCTATTTTACAATGAAACTGTGAAATATATTAAAAAAAAAAAATGATATTCTTCAGCCGCAACAACGGAACCGCTTAAACACTGCAGGATAAGCTGTACTGTATCATCGTCAAACACAAACCGATAAAATGAACAGGGTGAGTAAAGTAACAATGGCAGGTTATTTCCTTGGCCAGTTAAAAGGCTTACTAATTTTTAATGCATTTAAACTGTAACCTGAAAACGTTTTTATAAGAGCAGTATACCCACTTGCTTTGAATCTAACCTGTCCCTTTATGAATGATGTTTTACATTTAGAAAGGTTACAACATATCTATACTGTATTTTATTTCTGGCGACACGATGTTAATATTATTAGTGCAGGAATATTGCTGACTACACGCACCTATAAATACTCTGCTCTTTTGATAATTAAACCGTTATTCATTAATATAAACAGGTCCCCTTTTATGAAACTTATTTTGTATGTTCCAAAGACCACTGCATTAAACACCATTGAGCGCAAGTCTCTCTCTCTCTCTCTCTCTCTCTCTCTCTCTCTCTCTCTCTCTCTCTCTTATGCGCATAGAGACATCAACAGGTGCGAAACCATACAAATTCCATTCATGGAGAAATTTTAGACCGGAAATTTGAATACAGGAACCTATAAATGATATCTTTTATATAAAATTGTTTATTTTTTGGCAAAAGTATTTGAGTAGTTAGGCATCTAAAGTTTCCAGCAACTCTAACGAGGCATTTCCTGCGTGGAAGACAACCTTCAACCCAAATTTAGTTAAGGGCACTGCAAGTAACAAAGATTTTTTGCAATTCAAATTTCGTCTAGTTTATTCAAGGACGGGCAAGTTTTTGACTGTTTCTCTTTTTGGCTCATGAATGACCTTTAAGCGGAAAATCACTTACCTCGAAGGACAGTTCTTGAATATACTCTTAAAAAAATCATGTTATGAGCCAATAAGATAGTATTAAACATAACTCAGAAAGGTTAGGCTTGTCTGTAAATAGATCAATTCTTGCCTTTAGATGAAAAAGGATTCCGAATACTCCAAGATACCAGATACACGATATCAAAAGATTAAATGTGACAGACTCGTATTCTCTATCTTTCACTTTCTGTATTGTATTTTGTCAGGTCAAGGTAACCAACGTATAGTTTTTTGCAGGAGAGGTCACTTAGTCTTTTCCACTCAATCTCATGTAAGGGTCAACTAGGAAGAAATAACGGTTGCTTCGTCAAGATTTCTCGAGAGATCTTGAAGTTACATAAGTCAGAGAGAGAGAGAGAGAGAGAGAGAGAGAAGAGAGAAAGAGCAGAGAGAGAGAGAGAGAATGAGGGGAGAGTCGAGAGAGAGAGAGAGAGAGAGAGATAAATATTGTAACTTCTCTGAGTGTTGACAGTACCTTCACAGGAGACATTACTGTTCCGGAATACCTACAGCACGACCACTTCTGTTACCCTAAAGAAATGTTACCATGATAATTCTGAAAATGAGATTTATGTTCTGACTAGTAACGTCTCAAAGTTAAATATTTGAACTTAACATGACTACAGTAAAATACTTTTAAGATTCCCAAATGACAAAGTATATCACTCTAAAAGACTATAAGCAAGAAAAATCAACATACAAAACGGTACTATAACTCTCCTCTTTAATTGAATAGTAAAACATATTCTCCGAAACTGTGTCGTAAAGCTTTTGCATTAGAATATTTACTTATACTCTCAATACTTTTAAGATAAATTTCTCATTAATCATAATCAAACATCCAACTAATGCTTATTTGCATAATAACAACAATAGCAAACTGCTCTTGGAAGAAAGACTTCGACTTATAAATAAGATGAAATAATCTTTTGGTAATTATGCTATTCAAACTAGTCACGTTATGCCACTTCCGAGAGAACAGCAAATATGATAAAATAAATACGGCTGCAAGACAGTCAGACAGACAAACAGACAGACTGGTAAAAAGGATTAAGCACACTGTCGAAATTGCAGAAGTACAATAAACTACTTAACGAAACTAGCTTGCGGTGGAGCTAGCAACTTAAATGATTTGTAATTAGTGGGACCCGGCGTCCGAGTAAAACTACAAGCAAGCACACTCGTGCCGGAATTAAGTACCCGAAAGAAACCAGTTTGTGCTTGTAATCTCTAATTTCATTACCTTGCTTGAACCTAATGGCCGAACGAAGGGGGTATAGTTCATACCTAAACGACCGTTGCATACACGCAGTGATAAACTTTATACGAGTGGCTGCCTCTATTCAAGGTCCCAAAGCTTCATGTCGTCTTAAACAACATTAGTTGTACTAAATTCCTCTCGGTACAACTCGCGTACATTCTTCCAGGACAAGCTGTTGAGCCACTCATGAAAGTGACTGGACGCGAAGGAGGCAGCTTACGACGAGAGAGAGAGAGAGAGAGAGAGAGAGAGAGAGAGAGAGAGAGAGAGAGAGAGAGAGAGAGAGAGAGAGAGAGAGAGGATTAATTACATCACAAAATCGTTCACTTCGCAAGCTTTATAAAAGATGATTGAGAATTTTTATACAAATATGAATCATTACTCAGCTATAATATGCTAAATTAACGTGAATGATGATGATGAAGGATGATGGCGATGATGTCCACGAAGACTATCATTATCATCATTTTAAATAAATTAAATGAGCGGCAAGTTAAGGCTATCAAAGTGAATACCATGTAGATCGCCTAACACCGAAATATTCTTTTACTTCTAGACAGTTAAACATCACATTTCTCAAAGACTTCTAACATGAAGACCAAGAGACATTTTCATACCTAACAAACTTGAATAAATAAAAATCTGATTAAAGAAGGAAGAAAAACAGTACAAGGAAATTCCTGCACGGCCTTGATTACTTAAGCATAATGAGGACAACAAAAGATTTTGTATTTGCTGACAGCAGAGCCAGACAAATAACTAATGCTAAACTTACATAACTTCATGCTAACATACTATACAAGAGGATCTTTCAAACGTAAATCTAGATTAAATTATCATAAAGAGCTAAATGTATTGTTTGATATAAATTCAATTAGATGATAAGCCCGAACAAAAATTTTACTGGTTTAATGAACCATCTCAGCTTTATTAAACAGCACAAAATTATCTTTCACCCAGCCGTCCTGACCAAATGCGATATTTCCTCAAATGAAAACATTCCTTTAAACAAACTTGACTCTAACCACGTAAATTAGAGTCCAATCTTTCCACAACCAAGAAAACACAACAACAAATCAAGAGTAATCTCTTACAAAAATCCCCTAATAAAAGGCATAAAATCAGATGAGACACCGGTAATTGCTTAACCAGGTTTTACACACTTCGTTGGCGGTGCGAGCACTCTGGACTTTATAGAAACATAAATTAAGACTCGGTGGCAAAAACGAGAGCAAAAACTTAAAACTACAGCACCACTTCTGGCAGAACTCCAGCAACAAGTCGGGGGAAATCATGACTTTAAACAGATAAAGGCGTTGCTGAATCAAACGGTGCCGTTCCTTCAATTTCCTACGCTCAGCGTTGCTCTCGGGTCCCGATGTAACAGGATATGTGATAATTATGTATGATGGTGGGTTTGCGAGACTGAATGCATAAAACTAGATGGTTTCTTCGGCTTTCCGTCTTGAAAGATCTAAGAATGGAAATGAACAACTAATGCATTATACATGCATACAGTAGAGTATGAACACGCTCAACAAAAAGCATTTCGAAAGTGCTTTATTCCACAAACAAGAACACTTTTCTTGCCCTCTGATCCATCTCATAATTTATGCTCTTCTGCCTTGGTCTCTAGCGCAACCCTCTGAAAAATTTGATTGAAATCAGCAAATAACTTTTGTACCAGACATGTATACAAAGACACCAGTAAATGCTTAACCTGCGTCCAGGTCATCGGGAATGCACCTCTGACAAATATCTTAACCACAATAATAAACTATGATAGCACCAAGTTTAAAAAAGATATTTTACCAAACTCGGTGGTGGAAATATATATATATATATATATAGATATATATATATATATATATCTATATATATATATATATATATATATATATATATATATATATATATCTATATTAATTACACGCACACGCAAATATGTTAAGCAAATATATTACATATATACATACTCGTTGGCAATACTTTTCAAGTCTATGCATGCACTAAAATACTTCAAATACGTGCACATGTTATATACAAATGGGCATAGAAACACCAGTCATATTTTCGCCCCGTATATCCCAAGAAGTCACACACATAAATTCATCCCTGACGAAATCGAATGGATATAGTTGGTTCATTACACTAAATGCTCTGAAATAATTATTCAAGGCCAAGAATAAGGCAAGAGTGTTGCCCAGCTTTCCTCCTGTCAGGACTTCATCATTTTACTACTGGCTCCAAATATGCATTCGCGTAACACTTACAATAATTCTTCTCTTAAAAAATTTTCCTTAGTGTCTGGTTAACAGAATAAGAACACTGCAATATAAAGTAAAAGAACAAAGCTCGGCAGAAATAACCAACATGTACGGCCATCCTCAAGCAACGGGTCGCCGATGAGCTTCTTAAAAGATGACTCGCCCGTGCCCAAGTGCACATTAGAACCCATGCCATGAGAAAGCGTTGCCTCATGCATTGTGTGCAGTTACCCAAGTGGAAAAGGTAACTAAACCAAGTGCATCAATGCATATATACAGATATCAACGGTCCGTTTGCCATTAAATTGCCTCCTTCTTTTGAAAAGACAAACCTTGAATTTCTAAAGCCCCGGTATACTTTTACATCTCATTCATACTCGAGAGACCACCGCCTCTTAAGCCCGCAAAAAAAAAAAAAAAAAAAAACGGTTCGCTGTGTGGGTGCCAGTGATAGAGAAGAAAGGAAGGAAGGAAGGAAGGAAGGAAGGAAGGAAGGCCTGGAACCAAGATTGTGAATCCGAGGCGTCCAGGGTCGGGTGGGGTATGAAGGCGGGGATTATCTGGGTTTAAAGACTGATTACCTGAGCATTAGGAAAAATTCACCTACAAGAACTCACAATTTCCGTTTACATGTTACATTTCAAGATTAACATTTCCGGGGACTGTCACCAATTTATTTCAATTGGCAATAGTAAATAAATATTTACTAGAATACCAAGTACGGAAAGAAGAATGATCAGTGGATGTTAAAGTGACAAACTAACTGTAAAATATTGAATTCTAAAGATTTCAAAAGCGAAAAAAAAGTCTATTGGAAGAGGACACAAATAATTATTAATTTTGATCATGATGATCAGCGTCATCATGCGGCGAAGTTCGTTTAATTTCTACATTAACACTTTGGGAAACAGCCCGGGCAGGAACATGGGATCATAACACGTATTGCAAAGATAATCAATTGCTTTAAAAGGGAAAAAAAGAAACATCGTTTTCTAGACTCCATTTCTTCTCTACTTCACCATGGGTACTTCTCAAGATTCTGTAATTCTAGCAACAACGCTGAAAATATTATTTTGTAATTCCCCTTCTCACATGTCAATAACAAATCCTAAACCGTTACTCTTTATTCTTTTAAATTTATCCTAAAACACAGGGATTCCAAATTATGTCAATTAACTATCCTTGCAGAATAATCCCGGGTGCCTCTATAAGAGAGTCTAAGTTAGCAAATACCCAACTTATGGTAAATAACGACAAATTTGCACGGTGACTAAATAAGGCGGTATCAAAATAGAATTGTTAAAATATTTAATTCAACTGGCTAACATCGTTCAAACATAACACAAACAAGTAAGAGCTCAAACACACTGTAATTTTTGGAAATAGCCTTTCTGCAATTTAACACAGTTGGAAGACAAAAACTCTAAATGCATCATCTTTTCAAACAGAGCAATGGAACACATCAGTTTGACTATAAACAAAACGGGAAAAGCTAGTTCAAACAGATCACAAAAATTTAAACACATTCGACTGAAATTGCACTCAACCTTCATGCTATCAGAATCGCTTTTTCATTTTTTTTCTATAATACGAATGTGTTCTCCCTTTACACTAATTCATCCCTCTAATTAACTTAATTTTCATAATCACAAGCGCAACTTATAGTATTCTCAGTTTCAGCTTATCCACGATCTTTGCTAAAAGATGTCTGAGCTGATTTTCATTTTACAAAGTAATTTTACAGCAAGCATTGTCATGCTTTATTTAGGTATTAAATACAAATAAGTATGAGGCTTTAATGATCGCCTAGAATAATCTAAAATAGTAACAAGGAGAAATCAATGAAACTAATCGACCCTCTTAGTAACAAAAACACCTAGTTCTAAATTCAGATACATTCAACAATTGCAGAGGAATGGAAACTTATGTATCTCCAAATACCTAACGAACAATGACAGTATCGTAACAAAGACTAGGTCACTGAGACAGTTTTTGTAATTCAGCACTTCAGGTTAGATTTCACATTAGAAAAAGCTTGAACGAAATCAACGTTTTCAGTTTTGTACGATACAAGTGAAAGAAAATTTGGAATGTCATAAGGGTTGAAGATGCAAGCAAATGGCAGTTTACCAAAGCAGGTTATGCAGGATCGTCTGTATCAAGTTTCTCCGGGGAAACCCTTGTAGGACTGAAGGAAAACTAAACCTCCGAGAGAACAAACAGAAAAGAATGAGTGTGGGAAGCGTGGAATACAAATGGGAATGAAGAGAGCTTCTGGTTTATAACACTAATTCATTGTCTGAAAAGATATTTTGAAAAAAAAGAGAGAAAAAAAAAGAAGAATTGATGTGGTGGGGATTCGAACTTACAAGTTAAACTGGATAACGTAATTAATATATTCAAAATAAACGATACACGAGAACTACAGATTAAGAGAAAATATTACAGATATTATCAATTAAAGGGGTAGCTCAGATATTACGCGCAGACAATAAACGGAATAAATTGAAATTATCTACCTCCCATAAGGGAACTAACATACAAGACTTCACGGCTTTTCACAAGGCGCTAATAATTAAATTCTAATAATACCAGCAGGCCGCCCTAAAGCTGATAACTAGCGAAACTTCAAGTTAAACCATCAGAGGGTAGACTACGTATCTCGGAACTCTCTGATACATAAACGTTATCGTTAATTGCATTTCAAATGGTCTTCCAACATCAAACTCCTAATAATATGACAAACGACGCAATGCAAAATTATTCTTTTTAGCGGAGGTGAGAAGACACAGTTTAACTATGCCTAGTATTCCGGAAAACTATCGAATTTGGTGCTGAAATCATCAATTTTGATGAAAATTATAATGCAATGATTAAAAACATCAATTAAATGTGAATTTATGATATTTTAAAAATACATTATATATGGGATGAAATTTAACATAAGGTTTTACCTGCCAAAATGATTTTTCTTTAATCTTCAATACTTTTGAAGATATTAGCATTTGAATAACGTTAGGACTTGGCTGGGTCGGGTCAGGCCGCCAGAATAAGTCCGTTTCCAGTGATGATTTCGCTTCGCTCCTAACAAAACAACAACAAATTTAATCTGTTAATTAAACGGGCTGGTAAATGTATAAAATATGCAATTGACCAGCCTAAAGATAGGATTACTGTCAGTATTTCTTCATCATCAAATCAAAGGAGAGTTCTTGTGCATTTCAATAAATGATGCAAAATAGTTGTGGCTTGGTGCAAATTTGCAGAGCTGTGTAAATTACTGAAACTGAGAACTTACCTCCTACTAAAAATATTGTTTTCTTAACCGTTTAAAAAAGTTTCACGAAAACAGACTGAAACAAAAGTGTCCTGCGTCAATTCAACGGAAGAAGATTGAAAATTTTTTTTAGGGCACCTCAAGGAATGCTCTACTTGATATATTTCATTTGGTATACCTGTTCTGTGTAGCAGAGTTGACGATGGTGGGAGGGGGATCAACAACTTCCCCGCCCTTTCCCTCCCTCTCCATCACAATAGGCTGACCATTACTTGCACACATTTCAAATAGCCATTATTATGGCGATAAATCAAAACTCCACCCCAGGACCTCCAGGAAGAACACGATAACGGCCCTGATATAGCACACCATGAGCTTACAATAACTCATTTTAATCAGATATAACATCGACTCTGAGAGGAACAAAAGGACAAGGCACCTAGGGCTGGTTACTCTAATTCGCTGCTTGACAGATGGACGACAGCCATAGTAATAGCACATCAATTAAACAAACACGACTTTCTGGTTCGTGCTACTTACTAATACTTTTTCTCAGACTTCTTTCGCCGGCGTCCTATTATTGGATATGAGTGAAAAGTTCATTCATCAGCAAAGGAGTTCTGGTGGCAGGATTAAAGAAGTGATTCTCTCGCAACTGGAAATAATATCAAGTGAGAAAAGTTACACGAAACACTTGCCCCAAGCCGCTGTCAACTTGAACTGTGCTCTGAGAGAAGCCAATACAAATGATTTTCTTAATGACTACACAATCTCAAGGTAAAAAAAACAGTTACCAGATCGGTCGCCAAGCCCGCACCAACTCAATAAGAAAACTGCAGACAGCAAGAAACCAATTCTAATTTTTCCCCCCAACTGCATAAAAAAAAAAAAAAAAATGAAGCGCGCACGTCTGCCAAGCTTTGCACCAAAGAGGATATGTAATTTTATACATTTCTGTACAATCAAAGATCCGTATGTTCATTACAGTGATGACACACTACGGAAAACTTGAACTTCATTTCTGTCACCAGTTTAGGCTAATTAGCAACAATAATTCACGAGAATACATCAATAAATTATTGGCCACTTGGTCCAAAAGGTGACAGCAAGAGGCTCTAAGAAGCTAGCAAACGTGGTTATGTGACACTGCATTAGCAAGGCAGAACTTATTTTCATTATGAAAGTGTTCTATTGTTTGGAAAATGTTATTTTATCTTGATTTTAAATTTCACAAAATGAGATACAGAAAGGTACAAACCTTGTAACTTACATTTAGGTCGTGCTTCTGAACTTTTTAACACGATCAAACTATCGTCTACATGGAATGCATTTCAACAGCTCTATTTTGTTATTTGCGTCCTTGAAAGAATTTCCATGCTTGCTCATTCAAAACACAAGAACAGTCACGATTTCCAAAAAAAATAACTAGAGAAACTTGAAATCGCTATCAGTAATGCAAATTTGGACATCAAAATGCAACTGCATAAAATTATAAATTATTAACACGACTGCCACTGCATTTAATTAAAGTTGAAAGAAATCATACTTTCGAATCCCAGTTCCTCGCCATAAAATTCAACAATCGAGCGATTAAATTCCTAGCATAGGAGCACAAGGCTTAACATTATATTCATGAAGAGACATGACCTTACGCCTCGTGTCTCATCTTTACCAGTGTCCTTTCCCCCACCAAGAAACCACGTATCCACAACTGGGTCCCCCCCCCCCCCCCACACACACCCCAACATGTCCTCCTATCTCCCTCCTTGCAGACTTTCTAACCGGACAACCTCTGGGAATAGGTTCCCCTAATACATTTCCTTTGCGGAAGTGAATATCGCAAGTCATCTTACTAGATATTCTTTTTTCTCCATCACTGAGTATAAAATTTAGGTGAGTGTTTTCATTCAGTGGCTTTCAATGTTTGCCCCTTTTTTGGTAACTCCTGAAGTAATTTGTTTTATCTGTCTTCAAAGAACTCCCAACGTAGCCCCAGTAATTTGGTTGAAATTATTTTTTCTGAAACCTATTACTTGACACCCCAGATAGAGTCCGCATTGTAATCCATCACAACCAAAATCACATCTGAAAAAATTTGGTGGACTTGGTGATTTCTCCATATCTTATATGCTAACCGTACTTCATTGTAACATTTATTATTTCAATATGAAATTCATTTAACAGAACAGAAACAGAAAAAATACAATTTTTCTACTGAAAAACTGCATATATACAGTTCTCCATGAATCCTAGAAATTTTGGAGACATGAAAAAAATTAACATTCTTTATCAGCTGGATAATCTACCACAAAATATTCAACGTTTCTAAAACCGGTAGAATACTGAAATTAACACACCCATTAATATACAAATAGCGTCCAAATTCAGCGCTCAGGTCGCGTTCTTTAAACCTAATTCATAAAGCATCTGGATGTTAAAAATCACAATGAAAATATGCAAACATTTGTAGGTTTAAGAAATTTCCTCTCTAGACTGACAAGTTTTCACCGACAATTTAGTCTGACAATGTGCCACTTATTGGTTACTAAACATCCTTCTATACAGCAAAGCCATTTAATCTAAAGTAAACATACTAATGCATTTAAAAGAACATAATGTCGGAGGGTAAGTATGGTGCATCATAAAAAAAATAATAATAATAACGAAACGAATGAGTTAAATGAACCTAGAACCAAATGCTCCGCCCATGTCTTGTTTCTCCTGATAACATCCATTTAGAATAAAAGACTATCGCAGATAAAACACGACGTTTATCGTCCCATTATCAGCAGAGAACACTTTTGTGATTTACGCAGACCACCCGCATTTCATTGCATTTAATCAACTATCTACAACCAGCCATCCCCATTTTCTTGTTGCATCGGATTACTTCATATATCAGACACATTTATGGAGGGTAATCACCGTTGTTAACCATATCTTAATTTGTACGGTTTAGGTTTCTCGTGTGCTCAATACTACAATCGTAACCCATGAGAAGAAAAAATAGGTCTTTTGCGAAGAAGGATTAAAGGCGGATAACATTCTTCTTTCGGAACATGGCTTTTACATTCAATTTGAAGTATTAAAAGGTCCCTATTACATTGTTAAGACGAAGACAACTGCTCATTGTGAACTCTTAATGGCGATCATTATACATCTATTGGTATTTCCTAATTGAAAAAATAACATGGATCAAACACAAACACTGAACTGGGGAGAGGTGATGCCTCATCTTGCACGATATCGACAGAGAAATCTTGCAAGTGGCAATGAAAAACATATCAATAAATCGGATGATTAAGTTAAAACAAATAATATCCCATAACAAAATCTTTTCCGTCATCTTGATAATTTCATGAGTTTCCCTTAATACGAAAATAATTATATCAATTACCGATAAAGACAAAAAACATTGGTAAAAGTTAAATACAAGTGGCCTTAATAATGGATGATAAATCAAACAAATGCCCATCCAATTACTTCATTTCTAATATGACTGAATAGGAGAGTGCAACCGACCACAAAGTCATCTCTAATGAGAGAGAGAGAGAGAGAGAGAGAGAGAGAGAGAGAGAGAGAGAGAGAGAGAGAGAGAGAGAGAGAGGATAACTAAAAGAAGTATTCCTATTATGCATTTAAAGAAAGCCGTGGAGATTTAGATGCTGGTATAAGCGGTTATTTTTGGCCTTACTAATGACCGCTAATATACTGTCTTGACCTCTTCGTTCGGAAGAGACCCAAGACAGTCCTTTTCTGCCAATCGTGTCATGATCCTGCAAGTCACGGGTCATATAAAGCCGACGAAAGAATTATGGCAGGAGAGAGAGAGAGAGAGAGAGAGAGAGAGAGAGAGAGAGAGAGAGAGAGAGAGAGAGAGAGAGAGAGAGAGAGTAACGTCATTAAAAATTATTGCTTTCAATAATTACCAGATTTCATAAAGGTGCCAGCCATCCAGCTATCATCCGTAGCCCCTTTGAAAATAAAAGAAAAAAAAGGTATGAAAAATATAAAAAATGAGATGGAGCGAATGTTTTTTCCAGGACTCGCCCTGAACCAACCACGAGGTGTATTTGCGAAAATATAGTACAAAATTCTCAAAAACTCTTCCCTCTTATAATTATTGCGCCTTATCAGCACACACATCAAATGCTTGAAGAACATGGGCATAAATGTGACGACAACCTTCGTGGTTAATGTCTCACAATTCATTCATTTGTAAAATGACTTTGCCGAGTACAACTTGAATGAAATAAGAGAGCTTTAACTTGAGGTATTTAGAAAATATCGAATATAAATGCATGAATATTATGATTATCATTTTTTTAAATTTCATCATTACCTTTATGACATCACTCTTATTAGATTCGCTTATGTCTACGGACGTGGACAGAGAGAGAGAGAGAGAGAGAGAGAGAGAGAGAGCTGTTGGTTTAGTCAGAAATGCAGTTTGATTCAAGTATACTTCATGTTGTTAATTGTCATTAAATACACTTGATATAATCAATAACTATAACGACTTAATAGAGGTGAAAATACAATTAGAAAACTATTGAACATTTTTTTTGTGTGTGTGTGTGAGAGAGAGAGAGAGAGAGAGAGAGAGAGAGAGAGAGAGAGAGAGAGAGAGAGAGAGAGAGAATAAAACCAATGGAAAGTTCTTTGAACGCATCGTTCATAGTGAGAAAGGGATGACAATCAAAATGTCATAATAAAAACTTGAGAAAAATTTAAATGATTTCCAGGGGAAAAATATTCAGTTTAAAACTTCACAGGGTAAACCGAAGGAGAGAAAAAATGGCGATTTAGTTAGTGAAACGTATTATCAGTTAATATCAAAAGCATTATAACAACCAATATGTAGGCATGGCATCTAGGATTAGAAATACACTTCTTAAACATTTCCCAGGTACCAGATACGACATTCATGCGTTTCATTTTTTAATGAGAAATTGTATAGTTTGCAAATAGTTTACTATACGTGAAATTAAACAATAAAACAATCTAGAAAATAATCACATGAGATTAACATTTCCTGTCTCTCATGTGGATTGGCAAAACCGAAAAAATACGGAACACCGAGACTTCTAAAATATGAATCTTCTATTTTTGTCAAGCAAAGCCACATATCTTCACACACAATGAACAAGCTTAAAAGGCCGTAAGACACTTAACAATACTGGCACATAAAAGGACTTCAAATGGCACCACGACTCTTGGCAACAGCATTTAAAAGAGTTGCAGAATTCTGACTTCATAAACTCTGCTATGCTCATCAGCAACAGACTCCGCATTTGATAAAACCGAAAGGTATTTAGGAATTTTTATTGCAAAAAGGCCGACAGGGTTGAACTCGCGCGTAAAAAACGAAAATAAATACTATCTCCTTTGAAACAGTTACAATAAACTTGGAGATTTAGAAGGTTCTATCATAGGATTTTCAGCAGAAATCGTTTTTCGCATCTGTTCTATTTAGAAAAACAGTCGGAAGAGAGAGAGAGAGAGAGAGAGAGAGAGAGAGAGAGAGAGAGAGAGAGAGAGAGAGAGAGAGACCATAATTACGAGCTTAGCAGTTGTGCCATTACATCGAACTTCTATCTTTGGATCTTCCTCTAGGCATCTCTTCCTCCAGCTTTCAAAATTATAAGACAATCGTTAAAAGAAACGGTTAAATTACCACCTTCGGAAATACAAAGCACCTCATTTCCTTGTCTTAGGAGATTGGCGCTGCTGTCGCATTCAACTTTACGTACAAACTATGGAAAATGGTGTCGCATTATTCTAACGGATTAACACTATGTTTCCTATTTACATAAATGTGATTTATGTTACACTCGGGAACAGATGAACGGACGTACGTTAGTTAACTCGATTACTATGCATGCTCTGAGATCTGGGAGCGTAAAAACTAGTCGTCCGTGAATCAAATGAATAAAACAGGTGACCAAATTCACTTTCATAACACGCAATTTCAAAACAGGTAACAATAACTGAATATTTTAGCTTGCCCTCTGTGGTCATCAACACTTCCCAGTTAAATAAATCAAATGTTCATTTTTACATTTCACTACTTAGGCTTGATCCTTCTCTCGTTCTCTCCTAGATGCGCAACTTTCATGCGCGTACATTTGCATATACTTTTCTTTCCTTCCCACAGGAGTGCCTTGGTTTGATAACTTTTCATTTACCTCTGACCTTTTGTGCTCCCAAAACAATCCCCTTCCCCTCAAGCACATCTGGTCAACAATGATCAACCCATCTCTCTCTCTCTCTCTCTCTCTCTCTCTCTCTCCTTTTAGTCAGAGCGACTTCTATCCAGCCATGCCCATATTTAGCAGACCTACAGGACGAACCAGTTCAACAAGAGCACAGACGACTATTCCTCACTCATATCTCCGTGCAATTGACTCGCTCAACGCTTCTTAATTACTTCTCAAACTTGGGATACGGTTCCCAAGCCTTGTTGGAGGTCTGTTTTAGCAGGAAAGGCACCTTCTTGTGCACTTTAAATAGCCTCTCTCTCTCTCTCTCTCTCTCTCTCTCTCTCTCTCTCTCACATCACCATCATCTTGAGCCTGAGTAGTCTCTCTCATTTCAGCACAATCTTATGCCTAAATACTCTCTCTCTCTCTCTCTCTCTCTATTTCCCCGGAGCAAGAGCGAGGGCATCCCATGAAGGCCAAACGACACATGCATATGTCTAAGATTTGACAGGGACAACAACCACGTCTTATGGTGGAATGAGTTTTCAGTTTACGTAGGTTTTAACTACGATTTAAAAAAACAGAGAGAGAGAGAGAGAGAGAGAGAGAGAGAGAGAGAGAGAGAGAGAGAGACTTATTAACGAGTCATGTTTAGGATGTGCCAGTACTTATTGTTCTCAAACAACTGCTTACCTCGATATAGACTATTGGAATTACATTTTAATGCTTCCTGTATACTCACTAAAAGCTACTAAAAAATTCACAAGATTGATGATATCTAAGGATATGCGTGAATTGAAAAATCTGCTGCATGCAGTTCCAAATGAGTTATTTAAAGGGAGCTTTGATTGCTACTCTTGGTGCAAATGATATACAGTATACTACAGCAAGAATAATTTCCATAAATATTGACAATACCATGCTGGAAAAGTACAACTATGATTTGCATAACTATTGTCGGCGGCAGACACAAATAAATAAAAATTCTGGCTACCGTAAGTATCCATGTGAATCACAATTAAAATATATTAGCATTCAAAATTATATCCTCTCTTCGCATGCAGATATTAGGTCAACTGCAGGGAACAGTTAATCCTAAGTCATATATATATATGTGTGTACATATATAAATACATACATATATAATATATATATATATATATATATATATATATATACTAAAAGGATTAATCAGCAATTGCAAAGCTACACAAACTGTTCTAGTGAGGAATAAGGTTTAGTGATATGGGATTTAGAATTCTCAATGCAAAAGGACAAAACACATTTCACAACATAAAAAAAAAATTGTTTATAGCATGCAATCATGACGACAACTATCCAGTTAATATTTTCTTACCGGGAAAAGTATAAGAGTATGAAAGGGCACACAATGCAAACAGTAGTGTTAATTAGCCCATTCCTAATAATCAATGTTAGTTCGTGCTTCATTTCTGAAGAGCAAACCAAAGGAAAAATAAAGAGCTCGGGCCTTTTGTTCTCTCTCCAACGAAACGACAAACATAAGCTCTGCTCTCCTTGAGTCGAGTCTCGCCCTCGGGGGAAAAGAAGAATAACGACCGAAGGACGCGAAAAAAAAAGAAATATCCAAATATTCCTTAACTCTGAAAAGCTTTCGTACTACTATTAAATCCTGAGAGACTAATTGACTTTTAATTTGTTGGGCGGATGTCCACTTAATAGTAAGTAATAATGCGGATGTTCAAAAGTGAGCAAATGCATACAATGAACTAGAAGCTAAAGTTTTCCGAAAAGGAAGTAAAGGGACACACTTCGACCTTCGAGGGATCAATTTCATTGAAAAACTCATAATTTTGGTATGACGTGACTGATTCAGTAACTACCTGTGGGTTACTCATAACCTTTTTTTCCTTTCTCGTTTTCCTTCACGCCTCAGGACGTAATTACAACAGATTAGTTTCATCGACAGTTGCATCAAAAGGAAACATATGTTATCAGTTGTTTTATAACGAGAGAGAATTTAAATTCAAAACTACGGATAATCTTTAACTACGCTAAAACTGCCAGCGTACTGTTGTAGCTAATCGTGTCCGGGAGAAATGTCCAAAGAAAAAGAGGGTAACATTAATCATCCTCGAGAGAGGGACCCCGTAAAGAGAGGGGACAAAGGTCGTAGGGAGGAGAGAAAGAAAAAGACTCTTCTTCGGGGCATACTGATACCATACACGAAGGTCAGGTCTTACATGTTTCATGATCAGTGGTCATACTTTTGGAATCTGACTGGACTTACTTGTGAAGGAGTCGGTGAATACTTTGTACTCGAAGGACACGAAGTTACCTGAACGCACAAACATGACGAAATGATTATTATTCCTCCACTCTGTAAAGTCAGTTCTAGAAAGTTAAAACAAAACTACCAATTAATAGGGAATTTTAGAGAAAGAAAAGGGACTTCCATAAAAAGAACTAAACACGATAAACTTTAATTTACACTGTTACAAGTTCGAGTTATAATAACAGACATGTACGACAGTCTCTTCACCCAATTCAGATCTATAATACACACACACACACACACACGCACACATACATACATACATATATATATATATATATATATATATATATATATATATATATATATATATATATATATATATATATATAATATATATATATATATATATATATATGTGTGTGTGTGTGTGTGTGTGTGTGTGTGTGTTTGTGTGTGTGTGTGTGTATATATATGATTTGAAACTAGGTATTATCCAAAATCTTGTTTCTAGACAATCAGTTTGAAAAGTTTTCACCCTTTTCGTGCATTACAGAAAATTCTATGCATTCCAAAGGGGTTTAACGGTTGAACAATCGGAAACCCGATCACACACACCCTCACCTAAAAGCAATCAACAATTCTTGTGTACGAGATACAAAAATAATTAAGAATCCTAGATTAGGCGGCCATAAGCGCTAAAATTACCTCCAAAATTCCGGGGATAGGGACTTAACAAAATTAGAACAAAGTGGAGGAAGGGGAGGAGGCTAGGCGATACTCGGATAATCCGAGGATAATCGGATGCAGCGATAAGCCGTTTGCTTCACATCAGGTCTGATTAGATGTCTGCACAAAACCGTAACAGATGGAACTTGAGCTGAATAAACTCGAAAGGAAAGTGAAGAAAATCTAACATTTAAACCATCATAAATAAGAAAGAAATTGTGAGATATATACCAGGTGATTTTATAAAGGCGTGAAATTAATAATAATCAGGAATGCAAAGGTGCAAAAAAAAAAAAAAAAGGATCTATTTTAGAAAATGAGGTTAACATTGGCCATCCTTTGTATGACTTTTCAGTACATGCCATTACAACCAAAATCAAAGATCTAAAAAGGCCACGACCGTAAAAGAGATAAAAAATAATTGATGAATATAACAGTCAACGTCTATAGCAGGCGAGTTCCAATTGAAATTTAAAATGCTTTCCTTATACGATAATACTGTTAAAAGTTGTGAGGTGAAAGAATTACCATAAAAAGCTGTAAAAAATATTAGAAAAAATAAAAACAACAACTTATGTGGTGCGAGGTGAAGATGAATTCACACAGCATTATCTTTTTATAGAAAAGCAAATACATTATTTTAAAAAACGAAAAGAAACAAAAGGCGAAAATAATCTTTCAACTTTCGAAAACAATAAGCGTGGGAATGTAGAAGTAATCTATCCCTGGAGATGACCCAGTTTTAATCTCCTTACTCTATGGGGGTTAAGGCTAAATCTTGTAAACAAGGGTGAAACGAACTCACCATGTCAATTCCTTTTATGAAAAAGGCCACGCGAAGAAGATATTCCACAACATGACAAACAAACTTCATTAAAAAAAAAACTCTCTGTGGAGCCACCTATTAATAAAATAACCCTTAATGCCCAAGTTGAAAGTTAAGAATTAAAGCGGAGCTAAGTTGGATAAAGTGGTACACTCGCGTGAATGGAAAAACAGGTCAGGTGGGTCAGGCGCAGGACAGGTCACCCCGCCAAGATCTGACAGGTGGAGAAAGTGGTCCCGCTCTGATTTTGTAACAGCCGTAGCAGGTACTGGATATTTCGACCACCCGGGATATACTCCGGAAAGTTATAACCGCCTTGGATGTACTATCTCAGTCGAGACACGACCCGATTCCCGGCACGACTGGTTCAAAATTATGATTTCAAAAATACCCCCTTCCCACTTCATTACGGAGAACACAAAGCTAGTAATTAGATATATTTCAAAGGTAACAACTACACGATAGCGTCAGTTTCTTCTATTTGTACGGGGGGGTGGGGTAGGGTGTCGACTACTAACACATGAGCGCATAAGTACAGCATTTAAGTCAAGAAAACTAGTTTAAGCGCTCAGAAATATTTAGTACAACGGAGGTTAGAAAACATCGAATTATGCTTGCTTCACGATTACTGAAAAAAGTTGTTCGTGGAAGCCTAAGAAAAACAATCTAAAGTAGGAATAATGGTACCTCGAAGGAGTTAAATAACTGAGAGAGAGAGAGAGAGAGAGAGAGAGAGAGAGAGAGAAAGGAACGGGGTTTTACCAACATTCAG
>NC_087213.1:77289605-77304605 GCF_015104395.2 Macrobrachium nipponense | reverse complement strand
CAGGTCTGCTCACATCCCCCAAAATCCCCCATGTGGGCGGAGCTTTGTCTACCTCCTTATTACGTCAGCAGGTGAATTGCCGTGATGAGCAGTACCTCTAAGATACGTCATCGCCTACGCAATTACCGCAGGCAGGTGGCGACTCCACCCAATTGGGTAGAGACGTTTTCCCTATATGTAAAGTTATCTTCACTGTGGGTGGAGCCTCATGACGTCATAGGTAACGTCACTATTGTATTCAAAAATCTTACCTTCAATTTTGATGGTTCTGGTATAGGAAACATTACTTTGATAAGTACCAGAACTATTGAATCCAGGTACTAAATAATACTTGCAAAAATTAGGTAGGGTTATTAAATATACACCTTCATCAGATGCTTTGATAAAGAGGAGTTGAAAAAAAAACAATTGTTTCATTGGCTCTCAATCCCTTAGCAGATTAACTATTTGAAGGTTCTTTTTTTATAATTTACGTTTTACCGTTCATTTGTACCCAGACGATGCACATACGAGCGATAAAGATAGAGGAACCCACAAGCACACAACTGACCGAAAGAGAAGGACAAAATTAAGAAAAACGGAAACTGAATGTAGTCAGTACAACTGAGGAAATATATATAAACCTCATTAAGGTAAAAGTACTAAAATTTCTAAATTACCAGCATAATATTTCTAAATACTTCCAAGTTTGAAAACTACGAGTTACTGTGTATAAAAACACTAATAAATAGGCAAAGAGCAAGGGTATTAAAAAGAGCAACACCTCCTTATGAAATTTATCGAGCAAAAACCTGGGAAAAAATTATATTAACCATTGTTCCTTTACTAAGGTAAAGAGCCAATCACTTTTCTTATGTCAATATTGTTTTCAAAAGTAACAATAAAGAAATAAATGAAAATAAAAAATCAAATTACTGTAACAAGAATTAATAAAATAGAAAATGCAAAATATACTGTCAATATGCAAAGTTGGAAGCTAACTTTCAATAGAAATCTCATAACATCAATAATATTTCTAAACGTAAATAAAAATAGAAGTATCCTTCATTAATATTTCCTAAAGTAAATATAAGTAACATTCTTGTTACTCCCAGGAAAGTTAATAATAATAACCAAAAATGATACACCAAAATTATTCTATGCACTGAACTATATAACGTTATGACAAAATTAAGTAGGAGAAAACGTGCTAATACAGAAACCTAGAACTACAGGCCAAATTTTCAGTCAACTCAATATATATATATATATATATATATATATATATATATATATATATATATATATATATATATATATATAGAAAAGGCATAAATTCGAAACAAATTTCTATGCCCTATAGTATTGACTATATCTAATATAGAATCGTGACTTTGAAAATTGCGTAGAATGACTTACCTGCTTTATGAAAATTTTAAGTTTTGATGACTGTTAACACTACATAAATAAGTAATCTGATAATATATTCAACATTCGTTTCTTGTAAAAGGTTGGTGAACTTATAAACTGGATAACTGACTAACCGGAGAGAGAGAGAGAGAGAGAGAGAGAGAGAGAGAGAGAGAGAGAGAGAGAGACTAACCTCATCGCGGCCGCACACAAAACAAAATTGTTTTTAATCTAATATTTGTTTTCTTTCCTGATGTGCCAGTCCCGGCTCCAAGCTAAAACCCGCATAATGCATCTCGTAAATCACTTAAACCATTTTACTTTTGAAATTGAATATGGGGAAGCGCAATCTCTGGAACACCTAAAGTGGCAACGGGGTATTTGTTTTAGTTTGTACCCCTCATATTTCAAAACAACCTATTAATCTAATTAGGATTAAAACTTCAGCGTGGAAGCAGAGCGTCATAAATCTCATCATTTTCCGGTCATCTGATCTATTCCAACAAAGGCTAATACACCGTCACAACTTGAAGAAGCGCTGAGAGAGAGAGAGAGAGAGAGAGAGAGAGAGAGAGAGAGAGAGAGAGAGAGAGTCCCATGTTCATTAAAAGGAAGTCTAGATCGAAGGAGAAGGATGTAACCGAAGTACCCGCTGGAGGTCGGGCGCCAAGTCCAGGCATAATGAAGTATAAATCAGACGAAGTCGGGAGATGATTAAAAGAGGTGGTTTTTGCTCGTGATTTTAGCAGTGAAGGGTAAAGTTAATTAAGATGATTAATCACAATTTATTCCCAGCTTCCAAGACTTTATGGACGCTTACATTAGGGATCCAGGTTGCCTACTTCCCGATGTAAAGGGGTAGCTCATGCATATGTATGTCCTGGTTTGTACGTTTGTGTGTACAATGCGCATGCATACTTACAAGGAAGTCAGATATGAGGATTCAGGTATTAAACAGAATATGCGTTAAGTAATTATTATTTCGATTAGTAAGAAAAATATTATATATATATATATTATATATATGTTAAATTAAAAAAAAAAATATAAAATTTCTAATAAAAAAAAATTAAGATTATATATGGTATAAGATATATATAAATAAAATAAAATATTATATTGTATGTATGTATGTATATGTAATGTTAATGTATGTATGTATGGTATGATGTATGTATGTATGTATGTATGTAGTATGTATGTATGTATGTATGTAATGTATGTGTATGTATAATATATAAAATATATATATATATATATATATATATATATATATATATATATATATATATATATATATAAACATGGAAAGCGTTGCTATCAACCAACAGAAAAGAAGGAGCTTAAGGAGACGTCATGAACTAGTATTAGTCCGTTTTTTATACATGCTGACTTTTCGAGGACAGCCTAATTTTCAAAGTTGAAAAATGACATTATAATATATAAAAATGTTCCAAAGACTCAGAATTAAGAAATTTACAGATTAAAAAATATTAAAAATAAAAAAAAAATAAAATAAAAAATCTAATATTCAACAGACAGGATGCAAGAAACAGACCGCTACCTTTCAGTAGGGGAACCAAGGACTGAATGACATTAAACAAAAACAGAGACAGGGGCACACTCAAGACAGTTACAGTGTTGTGGAGGTAGTTTGGTTGTTTAAGGAAGGAACAAGCTTCTTAATGTATAAGGATTCAGTTATTGCTAATTGATGAAGTGAGGTGGCTCTGGAGAGAATCTACAAATGTTTATATTCATTATCTTGTTTACCTTTATTTGGCATGATCGGGTACAAATTCTCGATTAGTTAATGATCTGTAACTAACTCCCCGATGACAATCAATTCTGACTTTTTAGTAGGCGACGTGAAGCCCTCACATATTTCTCCACCTTACATTTGGGGCAAGTATATAACTAAACGACGTTGGAAGTCATCAGGGAGTTTAGTTTGTCTTTACGTCTAAAAAAAGAAGCAATGGTTAACGGGTTCTTGGGTATAAGGCTACTGTTAATTGTCTGAAGGTGTCGGTGAATAAGGTCATTTAGATGAACATAAGAAGACTTATCATGAATAAAAGGAATATTAGAGTAAAATGCCAACTTGGGTACAGTAGGAATATTAAAAACAGGAACAAACTTACAATTAAGAAAGTTATACAGTTGTTGGAAAAAAGCTTGATTGGGTAGCAATTTTCTAAAAATTAGTTCTGGAGAAATTAGATTTCTTGGTGGAAACCAAGCCAAGAGGAGGATAAAGTATAGGCCCTGTGGAAGAGAGTACTTAAGGAATTTAATTCAAAATTAAAATAACAACTGATATAAAAATTTGTACCTAAACCAGTAAATGTTTGCTTTCTAAAAACAGATGTACAGAAGCCCTGCTCCTTATAGGACACAAGTATATCCAAAAATGCAAGTTTATTGTTGTCTTCGTAATTAATCGTGAACTTAACGTTGGGATGTGCTAGATTGGCATATTTAAGAAACTGATCAGTTTGCTCTTTTTTATACGTAGACGACACCTTTTTACTTTTCCGAAAAATAGAGCAAGCTGATCAGTTTCTGAAATATGTGTTCTCAAAACGTCACCATGTATAATAAATGGACAAATACTAGTTCATGACGTCTCTTTCAGCTCTTTCTGTTACATATATATATATATATATATATATATATATATATATATATATATATATATATATATGTGTGTGTGTGTGTGTGTGTGTGTGTGTATACAAGTATAGCTATAAACTTACACACATACATATAAATATATATGATATATATATATATATATATATATATATATATATATTATATATATATATATCATGAATATGACCTCCCCATTAGAAATTAGAACAAACAGGGCTTTGCAATAACCGTAATCTATATTCTAAGAGGATGCATTTTGCTTCCGAAGAAATTAATTACTTTTCGTTTATTATAAATTTGAAAGTCTGATGGGTTCCCAACAAACGATCGTAACAACGAAGCCTAATAGAGCAAACATTTTACAATAATTCTCCGCAACGTTGTTGTATAATGACTACGTTTCACACACACACACACACACACACACGCCAACCTTATTAAAACATCCTAATAACCATTACCCTACATATCTACCTTAGGAGAACCACCACACCTTCTTTTATGGCCCCTCCAAGTTCCTAAAGCACAGCAAGTACTTGGAAAACTTTCACAACCCGTAGAGCGGTGGCGATAGAATTTATTATGGTAGGACAAGCTCCCCTTTCTTTCAGCGGTAGGAAAAGGCTGAAAACCTCCGGATGGCGTCGCTCGCTGTCTCCTTGGAGCGAAGTCCGAGGAAATCTGGGTTAAGCGCGGGATCCAATGATATCTTCACGTTCCATCACGTCGCCCCAACCTATTAACTCCTCATCACAATGTTATATCAGCCATACATACGCGATTGCACACGCCCATCCTTGATCCTACAGCCTCTTTCACCACGCCCACGGGCCGCTCGCCTATACCTTTCTCGTCTTGCATTCTCATGCCCCGGTCGTTTTCCCATACGCAATTGCACGCCCGTAAATACCGCAGGCTCGCCGTGAGGCAGCCCTCCTTACGCATATGGGGGTTAATGGTCGTTCCGCAGGCGGTTGGTTTGTCATCAGATTCCTTTATTTAAGAAGGAATCCTGTGGGAATACACCTGTAAAACAAAGAAGCTTCCAATTCCCCTTCAAAGATGTGAAAGGACAACTGGTAATAATGTTAAAGCTGACAGTTACTGTCTCAATAGACACTTAAAAGCGTTGCTGCTTGACCTATATCGGGAGTCATTTGTTGTGTGACTAGAGCGGGAAGAATCTCTTGTTTACAACTCTAAGAGCAAGAAAGAAAGAAAGAAAGAAAAAGAGATTGCCAAACAGGGAGAGAGCCTCCTTCCAATGATTATTAAAACCCCTTCATTTCCCATCCCCTCTACACTGCCGTCCCTTCAAAAGTTCAAACCCATTTGCCCATCCCACCGTTACTTTGAAGGGATACTCAGCATGTAAATGCCCTTCTTTCTCCGCGGAGCAACAGGCTTTAGGGTCGTTCACTGCAGGTAGAACTCGTAGTACTTAAAAGAGGGCCACCTACCGTCTTTAAGGACTATGGGAACGGCCTACTAATCCGAGGAGCACCTTAACACAACATCAAAACGTAAAGGGGAACCAGTGAAAGCGAACATAATCATAAAGAAGATATGGCGAAACGGTCCCGGTCCGTTGCGCTAAAGATGCATTGCATCAGATGTAATCTTGCTTTCGGCGGTCACCTTCAAAATTAGGAACAAGACGGCCACTTCTCCAGTTCCAAGGCACGACTAGATTTTGTACTTATTCAGACCAACCCAATTGCAGTAATTGTCTACTAAATTCCACGTCTTCAAGGCTGAAAACAAGATTTGGTTTCAACTCCGAGCGGAATTACAGAAAGACTTGCAAAGAAACTAAAATCCAAATACGCCAGAACTTACATTCTATTTCTAGCAATATCTTCTACATTAAAAAAAATATTGATATACTGTCGCTTTAAATGATCATACTGACCAATTAAGTAATCAAATATTGCACTACATCAACTAATGAATAGCAGTGGGGTGCCTCATATACTATACCAAGAATCGGAGCTCTTCAAGATGGAAGGAGGAGAATATGAACGAAGGTACAGTAAAAGGAATGAAAGGGGTTGCAGTTAGAGACCGAAAGGATACTGGAAAAAACCTTCAGGAATACCTACAGTGCACCGCGAGTGGTGCATTGGTGGCACTAACCCCCTACGGGCAACAGGAATCTGAAATCTTAGGTACAAACAAGTAATATCGAATTTCATGGACAGCTGCAAAGACCACAAGAAAAGGCTGATCTAAAGTTATAACTTAAGGCTATGTTGCAACTTCAGATGAATATAGTCTACGGGTACCATGAGGAGCGTTTAATACTTTCATGGTTCATGGAAATGCGTCATGCAAGATCTATTCCACTGTCGTTGGATGGTTTACTTCATATCACACGCTATTGTACGAAGTCAGAAATATTAATTACATAGCAGTACAATTGGAGGGCAGAGCATGAGTAGCTATCAGAGGAGTTTTTATTCAGCATTCTACGCAGCCACTTAACAGTGATGAAATGGTACCATATTGTAAACAATCTCAGGTAAAGGGATTTTATAACGAATAGAAAGCACAGATTATCTTTTTTATATATAGTACAAAAAACTTGCACGCAGAAAAATGGCGTACACTTATATTATGTTACAAACAAATGTTTCAAACTATTAAGATTTCTTGCACTATAGTTACTTATATGTTGCTATACCAGCAGAATAACCGTATAGCTTATGGTAATAATGTTGCCGTAGATGCTAGTCCTAAGGCTTCTTCATTTCCAACTATAATGTACTTAGAAAGAAATCAGATTTCAGCTAAGTCTTCATGAACCACAATGCTGTCTTTACATACACAAGAAATTTAGTGAAAGAACGTGTTTATTAGACAGACAGACACAGACACACACACAAACACACACATCCTTTTTCATAGCGTTTTACTTCCTTCCCGCGGTGATTATTTTAATCCCGATGGGGATTTCTTAAGTCTTAAATTCAGGTTGAAACTGAAATAGTAATTTATGAATGAAAATGGGATATCTGAAATTTAAATAGGCACAGGACGTACATACTAAATGACAAAAGTTTTAAAGTCCGATCTAGACACAAACAGAAGAGTATAAAGTAATAAACCAGACTAGTTGACAATACAAAACCAAATGCACAATGGCAGTGTTCGTATAACTTGGCATCGGTACACGATCATACTGGAAATGGTGAAGCAACTTCCAAACAACACAAGTCTCTAATTGGAAGACACTGGCGTCCTTTGCTTTTGCACCAGGTTTTCCCTCTAGACGCATCGCTGTTGCATACAGTAAATTATCATTTTCCAACAGGTTAAAACCTCACAAATGAATGTCATATTAAGCTAGCTGGTGTCTTCCCACGGAATCCTGGGAGTTCTAACAAAATACGTAGGCGGTTCGATACTTATGGCTGGTGTGGTTATAGCTCACGTTACGTTTCTCTTCGAAGCAAGAACCTGTTTTATTTAGCGAAATACTGGTATTCACGTACATAAGTGTTATTTTTGCAATATTTACCTATTAAATGAGACTCCAGCATATCGGGACACATCTTAGTCTATAAGCCAGAGCACACGACATAGGGACAGTCTAATAATCTCACAGGCAACAACATGTCCATGAATTAGCTTGGCCAGTGCAGTGTCTCAAGATAAACTCACCCATAAACTTCAGGACAAGAGATACTGTTGACTTAAATACTAAATCCCAACTTGAGAACTCCATTTTCGTTCAAAGAAAATCATGGCATCTTAAGGCCCTGTTGCATGGGCACATTTTCTGATATTTTTTGTAGCAATGCTGTTACCCAAAGTGGACAGTAGTAATATCATAAGCGAAGACCTCAATGTTGTCATCTTGCAACCAAAGATCACACCTTTGTAAGCAATGGAAAAATAGCATGTCCAATACGTTCCCAAGCGACGCTAATATAACTTAAATCAGAAAGATAATGGCATGATTGACGGCATTATATAGACTTTTTAGTGCCCATAAAGATGATACGGCATCACAAGGTTCAGAAAATAAAATCATCCTCGGTACAGCACTTTTATCTTGTTTCTGGAGATAGGAGACGTATTTGTGTAAACTATATGGGTATATAATTAACACGACTTCCATTAGGTGCTCAGTTTCACCGAGCTTACTAAATATTCAGTCAACCATTATTTGCTTCATCATAATAATTTATGCTCATATACAAATACCTCTGCAAGAATAAACATCAACACATCTGGATCTTTTTCAGTAACGTACATTTATATTACATCATCTTAAAAAGGATATACAAACACAAATGTTGAACAAACTACACGTCATCAAATCAATATGAGATGGTGACAACTAAATTGTTCAATCATACATACCTGTAAGGGATCATTCATAAAGGGAATTTCATAGATTTAGTTTACTGTAAGCAAATTTAACCAGGAACTTATTACGAGCTTTCAAGGCCAGTTGCCTCGCTAACTTCATGTGAATCGAAGTGGTTGAATTTTCACACTTATAAATATTTTGGGAAAGTCTGAAGCGATATTTGTAAAATCAACTATGACTATGCGGGTCGAAAACCAAAAATCAGCTACGCTTTGCATGAGGGGAGGCTGGATCGTAGGTATTGACAAAAAACGCTATAAAAATCGAGACGCTAGAGATCCAACAGTTACTTCATGGAAATTCATGCGAGATGAAAAACTACCTACGCTTCTTGGAATTGCCGAGAAGTTATATAAACTACGGGAAACATACAGCTAAAATTTAAATTACGAAAACATAAGGAATGGTAAAGTCTGAAGTTGACAGGAATTACTTAGTAGGTTGCAAATTATAAAGTGCATCTTGCAGTGTCAGTTAAATCTCTTGAATCGTGGTGGTGAAGTTAAATCATAATTCTTCAAATTTCAAGACTTTCTTGTGCGAAATTGTCTTTCGAAAAATGCTTAAACTAATCAAATAATTTTGAAAATGCCATAAATAGAACAGGGAATAATTCCTTTTCATGAACTTAAACATTACAACTAAAAATGATTGGATCTACAACAAGCTTTCCATACCTGCGCAGTTGACATGAAAATCTGAATATTAACGAGAAATTCGTAAAGCGCACATTCCACGAATTACAGACGAACAAATAGCTCATTCCTATCTATGTAAGAATTCAACATTCCCAACTTTCTCCTAAGAGTGTGCAGTTACGATATAATAAACCGTCATACTAATGTTAACTGCCGACGTGAGGTAGATATGTTGTATATATCCAGAATATTTACAGTCTCTTCTTAACTGCTATGAAAGATCTTGACATTCCAATATCTGACATATTTACACAATATTTATAACAGCAAATTAGGTCATCAAATAAGCAATATTACAAAATTCATAACAGCAAGACTTCAACCATATTTCGTTTATTCAGCGATGCAATTACAAGAACCTCTGGTTCCAGCAATTAGTAATACAATATGCCAAAGCAAATGACAGAGTCGTTAATGTTCGAATCTCCCACCAAGAAACCCTCAGCCAAAAAAATTGCATTTCCATGTAAATCAGTCCGTCCCTAATTTCAGTAACTTCAACTTTAGGGTCCGGTTTAAATGAAATAAATTTATTCACCACCAGTAAAAAAGGTCTTACACTGAGCCGGCAAAGCATAAAGCAAAACAGTGAAGTCCACTAATGATAAACCGCCTTTCTCTCTCTCTCTCTCTCTCTCTCTCTCTCTCTCTCACTCTCTCTCTCTCCTCTCTCTCTCAAGCACTTTTCTGGTGTGGACGCTGCTCTGTAACTCTGTCCTAACAAATAAGAATCCTCCTTTCATTTGTATCATATGAAACACCATCAACTATGCTTTAAAAATATGTAAAAATATACAGTATATCAAATGTTCCAATAAAAGTTTGCTTACTAATTGGCAATTAGCTTTATTAATTAAATTATGTTTATTCCTGAACACACAAGGCTGATTGTAATTGCGTCACATAAACAGAGCTTTTTGTGGTTTAATAAAGCTATACTTTATGTAACTACTCTGCAAATTTACTCTAATTATCATTATGCTAATTTGTTCGATATTAATATGCACTAAGGAAGACATATGGGTGTTTCTTGATTTGAATAAGTAATGAAATTCGTGCTTCTTGTCGAAAGTGGTAACATCGTCAATTACTACTTTGTATGCACATATGCATGCCCAATGGGTACGTTTTAACGTAGTTACTGATCTTGGAACATCTACTGCTGCCTATGTTCATAACGACAATCATTAATCAAACAATTATGAATAACTGATAAAACCGTTTTGAAGGTACCGGCGGTAAAATAATATTCCTCAGAAAAGTACGACATATGGCAATTTTACCCAGAATGAATAACACTCATCTCATTTGCATCTCTTTACTCTCCCGCACTGGATTTCCGGAAACCCTCTCTCTCCCACTACTTCCTTCTCCTCCTCTTTCTCCCTACGAGCTTTCATAATCTATTTAACGATTTCCTGTAAAAGTGACCCCATCGGCGATTAATCTCAAAGCTATGACCCGTCTGATTTTGTTATTCCTGTTGGCCATTGTTCCCAATGAGCCAGATTTTCTCCGCCAATGACCACCGGACGAAAACACACAGTCCGCATTGACAACGGCGATCGATAGAAAACGGAAGCGAGACCGAAGGCCTCTCGGGGAATAAGGGACAGGCCGAGATCAACATCGTCAGGGGCAAAGCGGAAGTGAAAGTGTTGTGGTAAAAATGGGCCGTGGTTAAACCCAACAGAAACTAAGATTGTATCAGTTTTTTTTTCTTTTTTTCTTTCTCTCTCACTTTTCTTTAACTGGATAGCTTGCCTATAAAGTTAATCATCATTTTGGTTTGTTCCACTTCATGATGTTTGCACAGGTCAAATAAAGATTTTAATCATTTTCAGAACTTTGTCCTACCATGCTGCCACACGAGAGCACCAAGCCTAGGAGAAAACAATACGAAGCATAAAGAAAAGCAATCACTTCGTACTGTTTGATTATGATTATATATATATATGTATATATATATATATAATATATATATATATATATATATATATATATTATATATATATATATATATATATATATGTGTGTGTAGATATAGTGTGTGCGTTTGTAACAGGAACGATAAGTTTCAGTTTTCAAGTTCGGTGGTTCTCACGTATCAGGCAAGAGGGATGGAAGACAATATTTACATAACATACATAACCTCTTTTGACAAGAGCAAAGCAACGCTAAAATTTATAGTAAATCTTTCTAACAAATTTTTAATCCAAGATTCATCAATTCTTGAGATATCATTGTAAAGAAATACAAGGTACTTAATGAAGAGATGAAATTTTCATCGACATTTTTAAAATGTGCCATGTGAGAGAAATACGAGAAATAATTGTACATATACGATATCTTGGCTTACTGCTGACAGAAACATATTCAGTCGGTAATATCAACTCGTAAAAACGTCATACATATATCACTCTATCATAAGTATGACTTGCATTTCAATCTTTGCCTTTAACAGTTATGACGAAAAAGTAAAGAGTCGGCGTTTATCAAACGTGTAATTCACGAAGATAAGGACTGGGGAATCAACAACTTTATTCTAGTGAGAAAGAATTTTGGTATGCCTTTCCAATATATGTTGGGATGTAAGAGACCGACATATTATATTCACTGATACAAGATCGAATGCGGAAAAAAGAATATCTCAAACTACTAATGCAATAAATCATTGCAAACTTCATTAAAAAACGAATAACACTTCCGAACACTTTTCTTCACAAGCCATTTCAAAATATATAAGCCACTTATTACAACTAACATATCGTAAACATTACTTTTTTTCTTCACATTTTACCTAATAACAAAGCCCTATGATCTATTTTATTTAATTATCTTCAACGTAACCCTGAAATGCAGACAAAGCTAGAACCCTTTCACCCAAATTGCCACTGAACAGATAAGTACTACCTGAAGCAATAAAAAATATTTTGCAGAAAGTTGTAAAAAAAAAATAAAAAAAAATAATAAAAACTGCAACGTTTAATCAAAACAGGTATTCAGTGAAAGCGTCACAGAAGAAAAACAAGATTTATTTTTGTTCGTTTCAAAGGAACTTTAAACTTCCCTTTACCTATGGCGGCAGGTGCTTAACGAAGATGTCAACATTCACTTAAAGAAACATGTCAAAACATTCCCATACAATACCTTACAGCGTTTCAGCAGGGTGGGCCAACGCATATAAGGAAGATGGTGCGTGAAAATTTATACGTTGCATAAAGAAAGAAAAATAGTGTTGCAACCGCCTTCAACTCTAACCACTCGTAAGGATGCAGTCCTCTTAGTAGGGTCTGTAAATACTTAAGTGGTTGCATTTTTAAGGTAAGTAAAAGGCTGGGACGTCAACAGAGAGGAGAGAGAGAGAGAGAGAGAGAGGGGGGGGGGGGTTACTAACAACGCAACTTATGAAGAAATGCAATGTTTAATCATAAACAAATAAATAATCTGCAGTGTCTAACAATATTACTGAAGTACTGAGCTTGACGCTAGTTATAACTTTCACTGATCTTTGTCAAGGTAGAATTACGTGGCCCCCATGAGAATTAAAACGATATTTCTCTTTTTTATTTCTTTACAAGGTTATTTCGAGAAGAAGCTGTCGACTATTAATATGCAACAGTATGCAGTGAAGCCTGACTTTCTCTACTATTCATTTAATCACGTTCATAAGTAATTCTGAATTTTAGAATATTAATTTACTAAAGACATGACCTTCAAGCAGAGATATCTCGCGCTGTATTATTCAAAAGTTCCTGCTCTTGTCGAAAAAACAAAAACCTAGCTTACTATGAAGACCAACACATACATCCCCTTTCAGGAAAAAGGGAAAGAAGGAAGTATGGAATTCTTCCCCTCTGAAAGGGATTCCAGCATCAGTTGCTATATGTTGTGAAATCATCCGTCACCTTCGGGGAATCTTGATCGAACCCGCCTGCATTGTTGCACACCCATCTTGAGTAAATCGCATAATCGGATCTGCCTGGATTTGCAATGCTCTGCTGGCATCTCTGCAACTCCATTTGTTTGGATCTTGCAACGTCCTGATACTTTTCTTGATCCTTTAGATAACGATTAAAGCGAAATCTCTCTCTCTCTCTCTCTCTCTCTCTTTTCATAGTCATAAAATCGTTACTGGATACATCACAGATGGAACAAGGTGATAAGATTTGGTATAAAAAGGTTTTCATTATTCACTGAAAACAACTTCGGCCAAATATGAAACTACTAATTATGCTTGGCTGTTTTTAGGCACTTATAAATGAAATGAGAAATAGGCGTGAAAATTTTCTTTTGCTATATATACATTGTCTTATTAATTTTCGTTACTGTCATTAATCTCTCTCTCTCTCTCTCTCTCTCTCTCTTCTCTCTCTCTCTCTCTCTCTCAGCATAGATCTCCGACGTACATCCAGGATGCTACCATGATACGAGTAGAAATAAATTATAGAAAAAATGTCGCTTTCAAAACCGTAAAAAAATCGATGCGAGTGTACTATTAGTTCTCACTGAACATGTATTTGTATTTTCCATTTTCGTACTAAACAAGCAGACGAGTTCGGTTTTCCGACAAAAAAGAAAAAGAAAAAAGTCTCCTCTGTCACGCTACCTGATTCTATAAACAAGTCGATCTGTATTTACCGTGTCACTACTTAGAGACTTTGAACTTTGATTTGGTACCTATTGTGCAGGTGATTCGTCATTTTCTGGTGATTGCTATTATTCATATATTCATATTCTGTTTTTGCTCTGTGCTATGTGATGCGTGTGTGTATATACTACAATATATAAATGCACCTTCCATAAAAATTCCACTCATCACAAAGGACATAACAAGAAATGAATACTTCTCGTCATGTGTCAATGAAAAAGTAAAAAAAAAGGAGCGGATAAAACTTCTTAGAAATCTATGACAAAAGGAAAAAGAATAAAAACCACCAGGCGCACGAAGAAGACTAAGGAGGAAGGGAGTGCAAAAGCATAAATAATGCATGCAGAAAAAAATGCAAAGCCTTGCAGAGTTGAAAAGGTGCAGCTGCATGCTGTGTGACAAAGGAAATCTCGTGATCTACAGATAGATGAGATTACAACACTATTCGAGCATGCGGCTCAGGCATATGAAGGTGAATCTTCTGATTAACATAATTGATGATTTGGGCTGAAACAACGTTTGCAGTGCTGATAGGTATGAGGATGTATACACACACATAAATGTGCACATATATATATTTGTCTACAATTTATATATTAATATATATATATATATATATATATATATATATATATATATATTATAATATATATACGTAAATGTTTGTGTAACATTAACTCATTTTCTATACTAGTTTATAGCTTTGCTTCGTTGACTGGTCCTCTTCATTATAGTTAATGTATCAAGATATTAAAATGTCATTTAAAGGAAGGTTTTGAAAGCTACGTTATCATCCCACATGATCATGGATATTATACTGCTTGCTCCGAAACACATTAGGAAAAATTCGGTATCTAGTATCTATTTGTATATATATGTATATATATGTTTATTATGTCTATATATATATATATATATATATATAGTATATATATATATATATATATATGTATATATATAAATAAAGTATGTGTGTGTTGACACGAGAAAGTGCAAGATAATCCCATTGTCCGTGAATTCAACAGTTTGTTTTTAGATGCATTCTACTGGTTCACTGTATCGAATCTGTCATCCCACGAGAAGTTACAAATTATTCACAGCCTCATCACATGGAGCAAATTAAGATTGCCAATCCTGACCTTTCGTGTTCTTAACAAAAAGGTCAATGCCGAATATCTCACGTCAAATACTAATGCGTTCAATCCAGCGAATTACAAGTGACATTT
>NC_087213.1:77217105-77282105 GCF_015104395.2 Macrobrachium nipponense | reverse complement strand
TCATGTTACTCTTTAGTTGCATGTGTTGCTAGTCTGAGAGATCAGATATAAGCTCATCCAGCCATGTTACGCTATGCCAGCCGTCCGGGATCTCAAGGGTGGTCAGGGGAACTGAAAGTCAAGATGCAGAAGAAAAAGGGCTGATGGGGAACAACAATGAAGAAATCACGCTGAATGGAGCTGTCGAGTGATACACCACGTTATGGCGGCGATACTCTTGGAAGCGTTAACCCGTCTACAAGCCGAGATTAAAAACGATATTTGCAAGTGCTCTTCGCAAGAAAAACAATGTTTTTTTTATGATGGAATTTCGAAAAAAATAATGAATACTGCATAAAAATACTGTCTTTACCATAAACTTAGTGATTACAATGGCCACCTTATTCATTCTACAATGTACAGTGCATAAAAAAATAAAGCCAAGTTTATAATTCCAGTAAGCAACGAGTTTCACCGTGGACCAAAACTTGAAAATAAAGCGTTAAACATCAACCATGAAAATAAAATAAAAACGAAAATGAAGAGTTACCAATAAATCCAGATAAATGAATAAAAACTGACAGTCCCCGGAATTAGTCTCAAAACCTGAAATCTGATAATGTAACAAATATCCTTTTGCGTGAAGGAGGCCCTTTTAAGAGAAAAAAGGAAAGGCGAAAGACGGGCTGGAACGAGAGGACTGAAACAGGCTGGCGAAAAACGATTTCACAACATAATACTCCTGAACGTTAATGCATAAAAAAATGGCAACGTGATTGTGAATTGTTAGTGGGACGGGTCGAAGTGTCAATCACTGCTCGGGAGAGGTCATCTCGGGGTGGTGGTGGTGGAAGTCATGGTGGGGGAGGGGGACGGACGGTGAAGGATAGACGTTAATGGTCTCTCTCTCTCTCTCTCTCTCTCTCTCTCTCCTCTCTCTCCTCTCTCTCTCTCTCTCTCTCTCTCTCTCTCTCGCCATCTTCATTCTGAAACGAATTCCAATGACAATTGCCTTGGAAGTTCAAAGTTCATAACTAGTTAACTATATCACATCGCAACAGAATTTCATTAGAAACCCACTGAACTGGAAAAGTTGTTCTATTTCTCTTAAATCTGCCTAAACATTTACATAGAACTGTACATTCACATTTCGTTTCCTATCCGTAGGGTGTCAACGGGGTACTGTCGTAGAAAAGGATCAGATTGATACAAGATATTTACAAGCGCTATATGTTCAACACCCATTTACAAACAAGCACGTCCGCCTATCTAGGTATATGTTCTTACAAAATACCTACGTTATGGTAAAACAACATAGAACGAGCTGAATCAAAGAAAAAAGAAGAAGAAGAAGAAAAGGATTCCCTCATATAGTGAGTGAACCCGATTATAAAACTGATGCCGTTCATGGGACAAGACAAGCACGCACCAGGCAAATGAGATTATAACAACAGGAGATGGTGGACGGTTCAGATAAAGCTGACTTCAAGTTAAAGAAGTAGTAATTATCAAAACACAAACAAAGGTAACCTTCTGAGAGTGATAATCCCATTTCCAGCGGAAAAATAATCCAGTTACTGATAAAAATATACTTGACACTATTTTTAGAACATTAGACGAAAAATTGAGTGTCAATTATGTTTTTTGTATAAATAACTATCAAGAACAACGGTGAAAAATATTCCAAAATACATAGAATCAGCATTCCTTACAAAGATGCAATTCAGTTAAAAAATTTGATCAGAAAATATGCATAAATAACATGTAAGAGTAATCACAGATCTTCCGAGAGAGGTAACCTTTTCTTTTTGCCTTTTTTTTTTGTGATATATATATATATATATATATATATATATATATATATATATATATATATATATATATATATATATATATATTATAGTATATATATATATATATATATATATATATATATATATAATAATATAGTTCATGCTGTTTTTACAAGGTAACTCAACTAAAAAAAATTATGGCATAAATGATCAATAACCGACAGTTTCTTCGAAGTCTAGTACGTACTATATTAGTGATGAAATTCAAATGGGATGAAAGATTGAAGAATTGTTGAAAATTCTTAATATTAGATCGGTGTTTTCTGTCAAATACACAGGTAACTTATAATATGCCGACGAAAACAGTACTTTATGAATGTATTAATCATTATCTGAAGATGAATGAAATCTAAAATAAAAAAAATTTTAAAAATCAAGATTCTTGTTCACATATAGTATATAGCTGACCAACTCAGCGCTGCCCATGAAAACTCTTAATGACAACAGATAAACTCTCTCTCTCTCTCTCTCTCTCTCTCTCTCTCTCTCTCTATAAAGATAGGTGCTTCAGTTACATTGTCCAGCATTTGTGACACTCTATATTTTACCACTTCTCACCCTATTCCTCATGGGGCTGACTTTGGACTCAAAGGGCATCAGAAGTGTCTCTGTTCAATCCCAGAGACCTCAAAAACTATGGATTAAACACTAATATGGATAATTTTTTACATTTTATTTTTCACTCCTTCTCATCCCACTTCCTATCATGGATGAACTTGGACTTAAAGGGCATCGGGAGTGTCGCTATTCATCTCAGCGACCTCAATATCTACAGCTTTCAGTTGTTTTTAGATGTCACCACCCGCCCAACCCCTCCTCCTATCGGGGTTGAACTTAAACTTGAAGGACATCGGGAGAGTCCGCTGAAAAATATAAATTAGACACTAATATCTGTTGTTTTCGGTTATGTTTACATGTTATCCCCTTCCCTACCCTTCTCACCTTCCTTCCAATCAGGGCTGAACTTGGAATTGAAGGCCATTGGGAGTTTCACTATTCATCTCAGCTACCTCAAAATCTATAGATTAGACACAAATATCTTTCATTTTCAGTTATTTTTAACATGTCACCCCCCTCCCACCGCCTTCTCATCCTCCTTCCTATTGGTGCTAAACTTGGACCTAAAAGACATATGAAGTGTCACTATTCATCTCAGCGACCTTGAAAACTATGGTTTAGACACTAATACTAGTCATTTTAGGTTTTTTACGTCAACCTCTTCCCACTCATTTCTCACACACCACGCCCTTCCTATTGTGGCTGAGCAAGGAATCAATGGGCATCGAGAGCATCACTATTCCTCTAAGTAGCCTCAAAAACTATAGATTTAGACACTGATATCAGTCATTTCAGTTATTTTTACATTTCGCCCCTTTCCCACATCTTCTCAATCCCCGCTTCTGTCGGGGCTGAACTTGGGCTTAAATGGCCTTAGAAGTGTCACTATTCATCTCAGCGACATGGAAAATTATGGATTATATTTTAATATCTGTCTTTTTAGGTTATTTTTTGTCACCCCCTTCCCACCCCCCCTCCCTACTGGGGCTGAACATGGACTTGAAGAAAATCGGGGGTGTCGATATTCATCTCAGCGAGCTCAAAAACTATGGACGGGACACTAACATCTGTCGATTTTGGTTATTTTTGTCACCCCCTTCCCACGTCTTTTCAAACCTCAATCCCTCCTGGGGCTGAAGTTCTGCTTGAAGGCAATCGGGAGTGTCACTATTAATCTTAGTAACCTCCAAAAAATATGGATCAGACTCTAATATTTGTCGTTTTCAGTTGCTTTTACTTTTTACCCCTTTCTCACTCCCAATGATTTCTTACCTTCGCCATATTCTTTCCCAGATGCTCAGTTATATGTATACCAAGTTTCATTGAAACTGCTTAATGTGTGTCAAAGTGTATGTGGCACATACACACGCACACATGCAAACATACTCCCTTTATATATATATATATATATATATATATATTATATATATATATATATATATATATATATATCACTACACCCATAAGATTTCGAGATATGTGCGAATTTATCATTCGGATTGCTCCGAAACAATATAGTTCGATTTTAATACCTAACTGTACATGCAACGTACGACTCTTTCAGGGGGAAAAGTTCGAACATCTGTGGATGCTAAGCAGTGTACTAGGAACCATATAAAAGGGTGCAAATTTACATGCGATTATGAGGACAAAACTACTTGGCAAATTATCTTAGAATCCCCCAAAATTTACTCAAAATTTATTATGAGATTTTCTTAAATAGTACAAAGAACAGGCTGTTTAGCTTTCTAAAGACTAGTATTATTATCACTACAGCTTCTGCGAAAAACATCTGTCCTAAGATCTATGAAATATAAACTCCGCAAACGCCATGAAGATAGCATTCATATGCCCTTAAGAGCGTAAACAATTCGATAATAGCATCGAAAATATAGGGCAACAAAGACCCATAATCCCATCCATCTGATGACCTTCAAGACAGTGCAGAGAAAATGCTCTTGTGAATGTATATGCATTGCAATGTATGTGAATATATATTCATATAATCAACAGTTTCGTAACAAAGGAATATTGCATCAGCCCAACTCTGAAAAGTTAAGAAAAAAAAACGAGCTTAACTGTCATACGAGGATGTGTGCAAGACCTATCTACTAGAGATGTGGTGAGCGTGGCGACAAGCGGAGCAGATGGGACCACGATAAAAGACTGCAACATGACGGCAGATCCAGTTGGAGACCTTTCCAGGTTTCTGTCTTTTTCTTCTCTCTTTTCTACATTTCCTTTTGCAACAGATATTTAATAACAATTCTCTGAAGCTGCTCGGGCAGCTAGGAATTTCCTCATTACTCCAACATGACTCATAATAATAATAATAATAATAATAATAATAATAATAATAATAATAATAATAATAATAATAATAATAATAATAATAATAATAATACAGAAGATGGATGCCGGGTACCAACTCAAGAAAAGAGGCAACAGAATCAACCATCTGATGTTCATGGACGACATCAAGCTGTATGGTAAGAGCATCAAGGAAATAGATACCCTAATCCAGACTGTAAGAATTGTATCTGGGGACATCAGGATGGAGTTTGGAATAGAAAAATGCGCCTTAGTCAACATACAAAAAGGCAAAGTAACGAGAACTGAAGGGATAAAGCTACCAGATGGGAGCAACATCAAACACATAGATGAGACAGGATACAAATACCTGGGAATAATGGAAGGAGGAGATATAAAACACCAAGAGATGAAGGACACGATCAGGAAAGAATATATGCAGAGACTCAAGGCGATACTCAAGTCAAAACTCAACGCCGGAAATATGATAAAAGCCATAAACACATGGGCAGTGCCAGTAATCAGATACAGCGCAGGAATAGTCGAATGGACGAAGGCAGAACTCCGCAGCATAGATCAGAAAACCAGGAAACATATGACAATACACAAAGCACTACACCCAAGAGCAAATACGGACAGACTATACATAACACGAAAGGAAGGAGGGAGAGGACTACTAAGTATAGAGGACTGCGTTAACATCGAAAACAGAGCACTGGGGCAATATCTAAAAACCAGTGATGACGAGTGGCTAAAGAGTGCATGGGAAGAAGGACTAATAAAAGTAGACGAAGACCCAGAAATATACAGAGACAGGAGAAAGACAGAAAGAACTGAGGACTGGCACAACAAACCAATGCACGGACAATACATGAGACAGACTAAAGAACTAGCCAGCGATGACAATTGGCAATGGCTACAGAGGGGAGAGCTAAAGAAGGAAACTGAAGGAATGATAACAGCGGCACAAGATCAGGCCCTAAGAACCAGATATGTTCAAAGTACGATAGACGGAAATAACATCTCTCCCATATGTAGGAAGTGCAATACGAAAAATGAAACCATAAACCACATAGCAAGTGAATGCCCGGCACTTGCACAGAACCAGTACAAAAAGAGGCATGATTCAGTGGCAAAAGCCCTCCACTGGAGCCTGTGCAAGAAACATCAGCTACCTTGCAGTAATAAGTGGTACGAGCACCAACCTGAGGGAGTGATAGAAAACGATCAGGCAAAGATCCTCTGGGACTATGGTATCAGAACGGATAGGGTGATACGTGCAAACAGACCAGACGTGACGTTGATTGACAAAGTCAAGAAGAAAGTATCACTCATTGATGTCGCAATACCATGGGACACCAGAGTTGAAGAGAAAGAGAGGGAAAAAATGGATAAGTATCAAGATCTGAAAATAGAAATAAGAAGGATATGGGATATGCCAGTGGAAATCGTACCCATAATCATAGGAGCACTAGGCACGATCCCAGATCCCTGAAAAGGAATCTAGAAAAACTAGAGGCTGAAGTAGCTCCAGGACTCATGCAGAAGAGTGTGATCCTAGAAACGGCACACATAGTAAGAAGAGTGATGGACTCCTAAGGGGGCAGGATGCAACCCGGAACCCCACACTATAAATACCACCCAGTCGAATTGGAGGACTGTGATAGAGCAAAAAAAAAAAAAAAAAAAAAAAAAAAAAAAAAAAAAAAAAAAAAAAAAAAAAAAAAAAAGAAAAAAAAAAAAAAAAAAAAAAAAAAAAAAAAAAAAAAAAAAAAAAATAATAATAATAATAATAATGATAAAATTCCTGCGAATAAAAAGCAAACTGTGTTAGGACCAATTTCAAAATAGATCTGCAAATCGGGCAACATTAATAACATACTGAACGAGGAAATAGAATCACGTGCGATTCCAATAAACATGTTACATCAAAATCGCAAAAAAACAAATGGCCTCGGAATACATAGCATTTCATCATAAATTCTAAGTGGATTAAAGTGTTCGGTCCTTAAACAATGGTTTTCTATCCTCCTCGCAGCTCTCTTAGTCCGCGAAAATGCAAAAAGGTTAAAAGGTGTTGAGCGGGTGAAGTTGCAAACGGGGCGCGAATCTGATATAAATTGCGCCTGACAGAACAACTTCATTCTGTTTGATCACGTGACCCATTGCACCGTTCCCTCCTTCCCGTTACCCACCACCCCTCCTCCCCGGTACCCCTCGACGGGGTTTCTCTTTGATCCTTGACAGAAATCAAGAGAGATTGCTTCGGGTTAGCCGCGTGATCTCCTTTAAAAGGTGCCGGAGAGAGCCACTTGGATAAATATTCGATATTATTTTTTCTAGACCAACGAACAATGATGACTGGTGGACAAATAATATCAGTGTTAAATAATCTTTCGAAGATGGATCAATAAATTTCCTTACATTCAACGTGTGGTTTTACTCCGATTCCGCGTTGTGTGGTCTCACGCTGAAACCAAATGACTGCATTTGCCAGGTCTTTTCTCTATTTCTGCTAAACAATGAGGTCAAATCAACGGTGGCTCTAGGGTAACGAAAATATTTCACTGTTCATTTGACACAGCTCTCCGTTCTTCTCTTTTTTTTGTTCAAATGAAATATAACATGAGGCCCAACTAACCTTGGTGGACTCTATGGTAATGTTTTAAGATGAGAATGATAAGGTATTTTTTAGAATCTAAAACACGATTATGATGAAATGGAGTTTCTAGAAAAACATCATCCCGTGGAGCGGCTCGAGAAACAAAATAGAAGCAGCAACAGCATTAACAACCATGCCATACATGTATAGTTTTCAGAACCTAAATGAAAGCAATGGGGCCGAGAATCATTCAGCGCCGAAATGAATAAGTTGGGTGGTGTGCAAAGTAAAAGTAAAAAAGCCATATAAAACATTTCAAACATTTTAAGTAAAACACGTTAAAATAGTAAATAACCGTCGAATATAAAAAAAACATTTATTTGAAATTATGACTGTTTGAAAGTGAAATATTACCAATCTCTCTCTCTCTCTCTCTCTCTCTCAGAAAAAAATAAGCGAAAGATTGCATCAGAATTTGATACACTGTTAATTATATTCATTATATCCGTCTGCGAGGGAGAAACGAACGTATGCAAGCATTTGATGGAAGCTGCGTCACCAAACACTGCGTCACCCAAACACTGACATCTCTTTCTGCAGATCAATGAGAGATTTGACTTGAAACTACTCCCCGAGCTCAGAACCGACAGCTGTCCTTTAGATGAAAAAGGATTAATTATTACGTTATCTGGAATTCAAAAGATCAATGTCACAACAACACAATGACGAAAATACATCATAAAACCAATGATGATTTTCAACAACGATTATTTATTTTTAACGAAAAGATAGACACATGAGACGAGATATAAAAATAACTTCTTTCAGGCCGCAGATTACTGAACAACAGGTAGAATTCGTCATGAGAAAATGACCCATTTGCCATGCTCACACACTGCTGCCGTTGCGTTGATGTTGGGCAACAAAAGACATCGAGTTGGGACAAGCTTTCAGAAAGTATACAGTGGATGTGACCACAAAAACTTCAATGTGCAATTAAGCTAAGAGCAAAACGTCGAGGTCCCAGTCAGTCATGTGCTGTGAGGCCAGTGATGTAGTTTGCGATGAGAAGATTAACTTTCACCTAGAGATGCGCCGACTGTCTGAAACCTGCTATTGGTTAGTTATGAAATAAATATTCGAATTATCTAAAATAGATATCAATTCTACATGAAACTGATTGTTTCTAATGCTCTGAAATTTAAACGTTTCTTCAAACCAACACTCCGAAAATGTCTTCCATACTTTTACATGCCTCTTATATATCTACTTATCTCATTTGTTTAATGCAAGCCTCATGGAACGGGCAACCTAATGTCCTTTTCTATTCAAAATTCGAAAAATAAAGAAAAAGCGCCAAAGGAATAAGGGTGACGATTAATCATCTTAGTCCAAAGGCTAATCTCCTAACGCCATTTAAGGACATAACTCCAAGATTTCTAACCATCGAGTGTAAGTAAAAAAAAATCGCGATAAAAAAACCGCTTAATATTGGCATTTCTGACAATTACAACACTTACTGCTGAAGAATAAAAATGTGGTCACTAAAGCATTTACAGTTTATTTTTAAGAAGAAAAACTCTGGGCAAAACTAAATGGAAAGGAAACAACTGTGATTGCTAGTTGAAGCCACGGCTAAGTATTCTTTGGTTCAAGATGTAACTGCTAAAGCTTACATAAAGGATCGTCAACATCTATTACTATTAAAGAAGTCTACCTACTCCTGCAATATAATAAAAGTCAAATGTATCTAATTATAATGAGTAACTAAGCCATCCTTTAATTAGCTCTCCTGCAGTGGTCACATCAATGTTTATGAGTAACCCAACCTTTTTCTAATTAGCTCCCTTACTCTGAACAGTGATAGGTAAACAAAGGCCATTTCTCCTGGAACGCAAGTCCAGTAAAACCTTTTGTATCTAACCATGTTCCAGCCATTACATTTGCTCTTTTAACGACACAATTCAATAATTATAATTGCATAAAAACAGAGGGAAGCTTCTGCTCGGAAGCCTTCGAAATCACTTTAAAGGAAAGAGAAGACAATACGAACAAGGTCAAGTCACTTGCTCTTCCCGAGAACAAATGAAAGCAAATAAAACAAGGCGCCATTTAAAGCTGAAAAGATAATAGCAGAAATTGAATAATACTATTCTCTAAACAAGGAGTACAACTGGAAAAAAAACTGAGTCTACCACAGAAGGATGAATTAAACGAAGACTAGGATGGAACAACCCTGGAAACGAACCCTTCCCAGCAAGTAACTAAGAAGGGGGAGATAAGTAGGTACATGAAGGGGGTGGCAAAGGGGGTTTATAAAGAGAGAGAGAGAGAGAGAGAGAGAGGGCGCGACTACTTCCTGTGAGGTGATCGATGAGCTGAATGCTTACCTCGTTATCCCTGGTTATGGGGTCAGCTTAGGTCACTGGGCTGGAAGGCAAGGGCATGATACTCCCTTGTTTACGCCAAATTAAGGAGAGGGGGAACGACGCTTCTGTTCGGGAGGAAAATTTTTTCCACAACAGCGACCTCTGATTTCGGCAGATGACATTTAACAAAAAGGAAAGCTGGAGGCAAATAAAATTTCCTCTGGGCATATATACCGATTTCAGTATTGAAGTAGGAACTAATTTCGAATTCGCATAGAGAAGTTGACAGGTCAGGGGCGATAAAAAATTTTTCTTCACCAGATTATATTTTCTTGCTGTCGAAAAAATCGATGACGATAAAATATATTACTTAGACTGTGATGCTTAAAGCCAAATATGAAGGCAAAAAAGATAAAGTAAATCTGTATTGTCGTATTAAAGCTCTCTCTCTCTCTCTCTCTCTCTCTCTCTCTCTCTCTCTCTCTCTCTCGTTATCCGCATTATTTACACTTCCTCTGATTGCCTGGAAGGGGAAGCAAGGGGTGGAAAAGAATACCCTTCCAACATAACAAGGGAGAGCCTAACCCCTCCGGTAAACAAGCCAAGACCAAATAAAACGGCTCTGTTATATCTTCCACAACAACCTACTTGATCTGCGCTACGCTAAAACCCAACCAATTCTTTTTAAAGAAAAATATAGGACTCCGCTGAAAAGGTAAACACCATCTCACCACTTTTAAATCGAGCAAAGAAAACGCACACAAAACGTTCGTCGTCACTATACAGAGGTTCTTGAATAGCAAAGCTTTTGTCCTGTTTTTACCCACATCAACAGTGATCCAATATCTCGCTGGTGGCCCCTCGGGTTATTTTTAGGAAGGAGTCTGGGATGTGGAATCGGTTGTTTTGTATCGACCACGAGGCATCCGGAAAACTGACGCTTATTCTGTTTACGTGCTGCTGCGACATAGAGTTTTAAAACGCATTGCTAAACCGGGATGACGTGTGTGTTATAGATCTCGGCCGGGAGCGGTACGGCATGCTAAAGGGATTATTATGAAATTCTTCCCCAGGAGGCTGTTTATCTACATTCTAAAGAATACTCCTCAAAACTGTAATCGCATATATGATTCGGACAGATGGAAACTACTGATTGCTTATTCATTTATTAATCTTTCTTCATAGTTATGGAATATGAACCATAATTTAAAAACGAGGTTTTCTGTTAAATACAATTAGAAACCTAAAGTTAAGTTTTCAGATAAATCATGAGTTTCAAGAGACATGCATATTCAAAGATAATACCATGTAAAATACGTGCACAAACATAAACCAGTAAAAATGCACTCACATATATACCCCATTTTTTTGGATATCAAAGTGAGGAGTTTTGTTTTACTCTGATAAACTTCCAGACACATAAGTCTCCCTTTAGTTCTACAGTGACGTGCTGGAATTTAACAGAAAGTGCATACAGCGCTTGGCTCGCAGGGTAGAGAACTCTGGCCCTCTAACCCACCCTTAAGGCGAGCTCAAGACTTCCAGGTAACATTATATATATATTTGTGTGTGTGTTTTATGAAATAATACACATTTCCACAACTTGCATTCCATCCTCTGCGTAGATTTTCAGATGACTTAATGAATATAAAACTCGTGGAAATGAAAATAGTTTGTAGAGCATCAACAGGCAGTCTTTAACGTTTTGGCTGACATCTCACAGATAAATCCGATGATTCCATACTCCGTTAAATTCTAACCAAATAAAATTCATAGAATTTTTCAACTTTTGATTCGATTCTTTTTTTTTCTTGAATTCACACATTTCCCCAAAAGATACCGTCAAAAACAACAATAGTAATAACTACAGAAACATAATTCACAATACAGTTACAAAAATATTTCAATCGCATAGTTCATTATAAAAAACTAATATTCAAGTTCGAAAATGTACATGTTAAAAACTGCAGACCTGGTTATCAACCATGATTTATGAAATCTAACATCTTTGACAAGTATGAAGCTTTCAGCCCAGACAATCTGCGCAAATTTACCCTGCTATCTCCTTTGATAAACCTGCCAAGTTTATTTGGTAATTGCATCGGATAACTTTCCTTATATTAATATAAAAACAATTTTATCATAAAAACTATAAATTATTCACAAGCAATATCACTTCCACATTTATAACCGTATATTTAAAAACTAATTAATACACAAAGGCCAGCAATATGCATCTAAAGCCCCAAATAAGGACTCATCATATCCTGTTCGCTCTTTTCCAAAGAACACTTCCTACAATCTACGAACCTTGAATCGAAAAACAAAAAAATCATCTGGAATTCAAGGCTCTCAAATTGGAGAAAGGGTATTTTACTATATTACCTACTGTTCAACAGTGTATCGTTTTTCATCGATATATATATATATATATATATATATATATATATAATAATATATGTATATATAATATATCTGTATATATATATATATATATATACATATATACATATATACATATATATATATATATATATATATATATATATATATATATATATATATATATATATAATCTCCAGTCGGCGAAGATAACAATACTTCAGGGGGTACCATAATACATCAGTAGAAGGCCATAGTTTATTATAAACGTTTCGCACACAATTCTCGGTCCATCATCAGTCTGTGAAACAATAAAAGTAAATACATTATAAAAAGGAATTCACGAAATTACATGGTAATTGAGAATTAATGGTTTAAAAAGAAAAGCAGAAGTTAAAATTTAAAATTCATTAAAACACTGTAAAAAGAGAGAGAGAACTAAGACACCAACCATCCAAGGCTAAAGACGAAGAAGGAATAGCAAAACTTGACGTCCCAAACAAAAAGTCAGTTATGCCAAATACAGAGGTGAAGCCGTGGTGTTACTGTTCAAAGAGGTAACTAGCCTTTTAATAAGTAATGACTCCAGAGTAGTTAGATGATCTGGGTCCTTTGTATATCCAATAATAGAGAAATGCTGTTTCAAGACCTCTATTTTGCATATAGCAGCATGATTTTTTAATGTTAGAAAACTCTGGTTGTTTAATTCTCTGGCCTGTACGAAAACTGAAACCCATGTGGCTGCAATATCTCACTTGCAATAGCCTACGAGTAGATCCGATGTAAGAGCCCAGACATCCAGGGCATGTGAATTTATATACATTAGATCTCAATTGCAGCCACATGGGTTTCAGTTTTCGTACAGGCCAGAGAATTAAACAACCAGAGTTTTCTAACATTAAAAATCATGCTGCTATATGCAAAATAGAGGTATTGAAACAGCATTTCTCTATTATTGGATATGTAAAGGACCCAGATCATCTAACTACTCTGGAGTCATTACTTATTAAAAGGCTAGTTACCTCTTTGAACAGTAACACCACGGCTTCACCTCTGTATTTGGCATAACTGACTTTTTGTTTGGGACGTCAAGTTTTGCTATTCCTTCTTCGTCTTTAGCCTTGGATGGTTGGTGTCTTAGTTCTCTCTCTCTTTTTACAGTGTTTTAAAGAATTTTTAACTTATAACTTCTGCTTTTCTTTTAAACCATTAATTTTTAATTTTACCTTGTAATTTCGTGAATTCCTTTTTATAATGTGTTTGCTTTTATTGTTCACAGACTGATGATGCACCGAGAATTGTGTGCGAAACGTTTTTAATAAACTATGGCCTTCTACTGATGTATTATGGTAATCCCTGAAGTATTATATATATATATATATATATATATATATATATATATATATATATAGGTATAAAGGTTTTTTTTACCACGAAGGAAAAAAATGAAAAAACGAGTTAGCCGAGTATTTTTCGGTCCTATTCGAATAGGACCGAAAGTACTCGGCTAACTCGTTTTTTCATTTTTTTCCTTCGTGGCAAAAAAACCTTTATTTATACATAGCATCACGTTTTATATACTTCGTGATCAAGTTATTCAATATATATATATATATATATATATATATATATATATATATATATATATATATATATATACTATTAGTATGTGTGTTATTAGGACATTTTTTTTCTCCTATGCAATTTCTACTTAAGTCAATGGAATTGTTTGCAAATATTATATTTTATCAAGCTTTTCAATTAGTGTATACTTTCTTTCTTTTCAGGCACGCTTCTCAGGATTAAGGAAAAATTTTCAAGACTTTTCATTAACTTATTCTACTCGACGGAAAGTTTCCTCTCTCATCAGCGATGTCTTCAGAACTAAATTACAAGTTGACTTACAAATAGGCGACCACGGCAGTAAACCAACACTGAAAGAATTATTATAATGCACAGAAATCGTGCACAGAGAGGCTCAATTCCAAAAAATTGCAAATAGCAGAAGCTGAGAGTATAAATCAACAAAGGCCAGCGTTGAACATACAGAGGAACACGGACTTCATCCTCCCTTCTTCAAGGAAACCAAAGGACATCCGTGAGACTCCGAAGGGAGACACAAGAAACAGAACACCCCTGGACAACGAAGTAAATCAAGAATATCGGTCACAAATAGGATTCACGCCCTTGCGAAGGCCCTCTCCTGCAAGCCGCGGCATAGAACACCTCCTACAGAGCACCAGAAATAACCATACTCCTGCCCAGACCACCAGTGAGAGAATGAGATCCCCCAACCAATAGAAATTCAGAAGCAAAATGACCTCAAGTTTAAAATTTAAAAGTCCGCATGAAGTAATGAAAAACTTGTATGTCAATTTGTAATTTAGTCCTGAAGAAGTCGCCGATGAGCGAGGAAACAGTCCGTCCACTAGAATAAGTAAATGGAAAGAATCTTGAATAATTTTTTTTATTACCCCTGAGATACTTGCCCGAAGAGAAAAAGAAGAAGTATAGATTGATTCAAATTCTTGATAAAAATATAGTATCTGCAAACAATGCCGTTACTTAATCATATATATATATATATATATATATATATATATATATATATAATTCTATATATATATATATATATATATATAGATATATATATATATATATATATATATATAGATGTATATGTATATACAATTCTATATATATAATATGTATATTTCTCTATATATATGTATCTATCTATTATATCTATATCTATATATATCTATATATAGATACTATGGATATATCTGATAATATAATCTACTATAATATAATTGATATATATATAGAGAGAGAGAGATTGAAGAGACGAGGGAGAGGAAGAGAGACGAGAAGAGAGAAGGAAGAGAGAAGAAGAAGAAGAAGAAGAAGAAGAAGAAGAAGAAAGTTTAAGAAGAAAACTTTCAATTGCTATAATACGCAGAATATTCCAAATACCTTTATTACGTACAGAAAAAATCTTTTGCCAGAATAACAAATTAAGATTACTGTTATATTTAATGTATACAAGTTGCACAAAATACAAAAAAATTGAACATCAAATTATGCATTGTACCTGAAGTGAAACGAGGCATATAATCTTTCACAGCGACGTAAAGAGGTATGAAATTATAATCAATTTCTTGAAAGACGGAGAGGAAAGAAATAAACTTCCCAAAGTACGCCGGTGTATTTCTGATACCTGGTAAATATAAATATGCATAAGTATATAGATCTTCCTTTTGAATTCTATTTACCAACGGAATGCGAGCCAATAATGACAATCACGAATGCTAAAAGAGATTAGTCAAACACCACTTGCAAACAGACTCGCCAAGGCATTAAGCCTTGAAACAATTGACAAAATATCATTGGTTCTGATAGAGATCATAAGCATACTTCAATTAATATAAGAAAAAAAATTCTTTTTGTGTGTATAAATTTTGTGTCAGTACAGAGGAGATAAGGAAACCAGTTCTCAGTAAACTTACTAGTTATTAAAAAGGAACTTAATGTTTAGACGTTTCCCTAAAGTGTTGTCAATAAGTCATAAAAATTACGTTCTTAATTGTTGGAAGTAGAAAAAAAACCCATTAATCTGCCAAGCAAGTTAACATAGAGCTGAATTACCAAATACAAAAACGAAAAACCATTAGTGAAACGGATGAACGTAATTAGTTAAACTTAAAACGTGTAATATAAAAGTGGCGAAAAATAACAAATAAACACAAGATATAACTGCGTCAATTAAACTAAAGCAAAGGAGCAAGATGTTTCTAGGCAGCATAACAGATTCTTAAGATCATCAATATCTGCAAGAATGTCTGAAAGACGGTTCCAAAAGTTTCAGTCAAGGGAACATGGTGGCGCTTCCACAGAAACAAATGCAAATTCGTGAAAGATGGTCACCAAAAGAAGACGTTGGAAGCTTCATATTGAAATATTATGTTTAAAATATCGCCAAATTCCAGAGAAACCTCATATAATTCTTATTTACGTATAGTACAATTATAATTTTGACATGGTCAGATATGGTCACATGGTCCATATCATAATTATAACTGTACCACTTGAACATTTTATCTCAGGAACTATATGAAGTTTTCTGGATGTCTTCATAACAGAATTGCCTTCTTACCTTCTCTTCTTTATGAATCCTAACGAATACTATTTAGTCGTGTGGCACCCACAGATGATATATTTAGGGTATGGAAAAGAAGGCGTTGAGTCATCGATCGTTGCAAAAAACTCAAGAGTCATTCCTCACAGGATTAATGTGCCAGTAAATTGACCACTTATCGAAACAAAAACCTTGTAATGTCTATGGTTCACTTGAGAGGCGCTGGACAAAGCAGCGCGAGTTCGGGTGACAGTCAAGAGGTACCATATGAAGCTAGAAACCTTTTTCCTTTGCATACAATAATTAAAAAAAAGAAAAAAAATAGGCAACACTTTCAACAGGCTGCTTCCAGAAATAAAAAAGGATTCTTATCTTGTTGAATAAATAAATGCATACACAATATATATATATATATATATATATATATATATATATATATATATATATATATATATATATATATATATATATATATATATCTGCAAGAAGCCTTAAACCAATATAAGTATAAAGTATCAACCCGAAATCCAGGATTTTTACTTTCCAATTCTGTGGAAAGCAAACACTGCAGTCACTCCAGCGCAATTTGTTCTCTACTGGAAGTCTAAGAGAAATCTCCACCAGAAAGTAAGGAATAGTTGCAAGCCCAAAAAGGTAATGGAAAAAAGTGGGTTTCCATAAATCATAACCAGAAAAAGCTCGACTCAAAAGAGAAAAAATAAAAGTGCTAAAAATGCATCCGACGACACATAGCTATTTTATGACCAGCGATAATAACAATAGCGGTAAGCATCACTTGGGGGTTTCGTCTTGAGGAGTAATTTACCTTGGAAATCTGAACGGGGGTCGTGATGGTTAACAAGAACCATTGAAGCTAAGCCTTAAAAAGGCGTTTGATGTCAGAGAGTTCAAGCTCCCATCTGGTCATATATTGTCTGTTGCATTGGCTGGACTGAAATACGAGCCTTGACCAGGGATTATAATTTAAGACTGCCACGATTTATGGATAAAAATGATAAGCAGGTTCCCGAGTATCCGGAACGTTTTAACATCGATTGCCGATCGTTTCTGGATATTTTTCCCGGAATTTATATTCCACTTTGTTTGATTAGTGGATGAGGAGAAGGTGGAAGAACAGGGTTGGTGGGCGAGGGTGAGAGGAAATGCTGTACGTGACACTGGATCAAAATTGTGTGTTTTTGGTGATGAAAGTTCTACCCAAATCACGCGTCTATGTTCCCAAAAATGGAAACTTTTATTACTACACGAAACCGATAGCAGTTTACAACTTCACATTAATCGAGGTTTGTATCGAATTAAAAACTTGAATGCCGGGATGAATCGAGCTTCGGAAACATTCTAAGAAGAGGATGAAAATAAACCTATGACATTATTTCATCAAGATTTTCCATTATAAAATTGCTCTGAAAAGAAAATATTTTTTTTTATAGTCAATACCAGGCCAAAGAATCCATTTAATATAAGGCTTATATGGAAATCATTTAATACACGTCTTCATACAAAATCTCTCTCTCTCTCTCTCTCTCTCTCTCTCTCTCTCTCTCTCTCTCTCTCTCTCTCTCTCTCTCTCTCTTCTTTGACTTACCCACAGCTGGGCAATTTATGGTAGAATTCCGTCTCTCATAAGTAACCGTTACGAAAGACCCTTGTCTAGTCATTCATTTCTCTTTATAATTTCGATAAAGACTAACAGTCATCATCAACCGAAGAAATTAGCAATTCCAGCGAATAAATATGTTCCGTTTGAATATTGGCAATCAATAATGAACTAAAGACAAGATAACAATAGCTAAAGGTAAAATTTGTATGGAAAACTAAAGTGATATTTACCTTACGAGTGTTAAATTAACATCCAATCAATTTTACCGTCTATCTTCTGTTTGATTAGTAGTTTAGATTAAAGCCAGCTTTATGGAAGCCATAGACCATTGCACAAAGGCAGCTCGAAACTATTGGTAAGAAGCTAACGTGAGTAAGGGGCCTGGTTTGGTCCACTGGACTTCATATAATCAACAAGGATGATCTGTTTCAACTGGGCATTCGACATAAATATTGGATTCTGGTAACAAAACCGGGAAAACGTATTCTCTCGGAAAAAGTGAAAAAAATTACATTGACATTTTTCGTTTTCGAAAAAAACGAGACAAACGCAATTAAAAATGTTAACCAGCTGTGGTATATCTATAGCTTAAAAAAAGATGAAAACCTGAACCAAGATTTGACCCTATGTGATATGACAACAAAACAAAAGCTTTACTTTACCTGAAAATAAAGAGTTTTAATCCTTATAAAGAAATGGAAACGAAAAAGTGGAAAATACTTAACTAGATGCTTCTTTATAGCCTTAACAATCACCCAATAAAGACATCAAAATTCCTTTTCTGAACAAACACATCGTCAATACTATTCAGAAGAAATATATATATCGACATCATTCTTCTAATAGTGTCAATGCCAATTACCTAAAAAAATTTGAAACTATGTAGGTTGCACTGAATATTACACATTTTTTGCCCTAATGGCAGAATACCTCTGTTACCTCAATGTAGTTCTAAATTAAGCTAAAATGCAATTTTCATATATTCCTGAAGTGGAGAAAACATTGTTAATACCCGTGTTAAGCAAATTTCTCACACCTTTGCATGGCAAGAAAATGCTACCTAAAAGACGCAAGGAACCGCAAATGACACATAACGTGATCTTTAGTACCATCGATTACAATAGTTGTGTTTCAATACCGTTTTCAATTAAGCGTTAAACCTAAAATATATCTTTTCAAAAACACTCCATACCTATTCTAACTAAGTAACTAACTATTATATATATATATATATATATATATATATATATATATATATATATATATATATATTAGTGCAATATACATATATACATGAATAAATCAATTTTCTTGAAAGTTGCAAATTATGCTTAGGAAGGTGGGTAGTTCAAAGTTTGACCCAACGGTTCCTTTAGATCACTTTACACCTCTCAATTTTTGTAGAATCGAAGAAAATAGATAATACCCACCAGTTTTTATTTAAGAACCAGATGTGGAGATAACTTCGATACAATGCACTGAACTTCTAATGCAGCTGCTGGGATACGTACAGGGCTAAATTAAGTTGCTTATGGCTTGTGTGGACCAATGTTTTGAATGCTTGGCAACGTTACAGCCTCATTACCATGACTTTCCAGTATCTGGCGGAGATCTCAAATTACCACAAGCAATCAGGCTTAGTTCCCCTTCGCTTGCTTATTATATTTCTAAGAGTGTATTTATCTCTTACGGTTAGTCGCTTCTTATCTATAATTAATTAGATATCTATCCTACCGTCTACTAAATTTTTCTTCGTTATATTTTTTTTCTTTTCTAATAAGGCCTTCCATTCAATTGGTCCACTAATATTAATAATTAAAATATTATCAATGGTAAATCAGCCTACTACTCTGACAGGCCATTCAAATATGTTCCGAAATACCGCAGATGCTTTAAAGTACCAAGATTCACGTCCTACTTCATTTCAGAAGTCTCCAAAATTCAAATCACGTTTGTCATTTCAGCTCTCCAAGGGGTCGACATTAGTTTGGGATGACAGAAAAAAATAGTAGGTACAAACATAAAAACTACAAACCGCAAAAATCATTTATTCATTGTAAAGAACAAGAGCTAAATTTGGCCAAGGATAAGGCAAAAAAATAAACTGGTGCCTAAAGTGTAACAAGTATTATTATTACAATGCCAAACGTATCCGAGAGCAAATGACCGAAGACAAATTCCTAAACAAGACCTTCAAAAACATCTCATGACCGATCACACAAGTTCTCATTAGATTCCCCGGTCTCTATCTAGCGATACTGCGCAGTTTTCTATTTGACGAAAGACATGTAATATTGAAATTTTAACCTATACCATAGTCATGCCTTAAATACATTTTAATCCATAAAATGATCTCATCCTACAGCAGACGCACTGTGGTTACAAGGTTTATAGCAAAGTTCGAAAATTATTGGGAAAAAATAGTAATATAGAAGAAAAAACAAGAACATCAATAATAATACATATTCAGTTCAAGCGAAATACAAATTAAAATTTCAACTAAAACATACATCTTTGAGATAGTAAAACAACTACGAAATACCGACTCATTCTCCATTAAGCCTGACATAGAGATTAAAATTCTTGTCATATCCCCAGATATTGTCCACGAGGTAAATAAGAGATTATACAGGCCATAAAAGGGTTCCAGTTGACAAAGACACGACTCTCCAAGATGGGGTTACGAAAACAACACGAACGGAAAATATGGCAATTTATGTAGACCATGCGGACTCTCGAAGGAAGAGGGAGCACGTGTTTTGGATGAGCAACATGGAAACTGAGAATGGAGTCGACGGTAACGCCAAAAATATCATAAATTCAAAATCATCAAGTGTAACACGTTCACGTTATTATAATGTGTAAAATGTAATTACAGGGACTTGTTGATGGCGTATAGTTAAATTGGTTTTGTTTTAGTTTTAGTACAATATATGTGTAATTGAAATTAATTTAGTTTGTATAAGTGATTGTACAAAATCTACTGTGCTTAACTTTGTAATTTGGACCAAATACTCTTTTGTAAAATTCATATTATTTTGTATTGTGGTCAATAAAAATATCTATCTATCTATCTAACGTTACCAAGACACAGTGAATCGTGAAACTTAGTGCGAAAGATAATCAATAAAATCAGTCTTTAGCAAGTTTCGTTTTAGTAACTCCTGGATTATTGGCATTTCTAGAAAACGCATCCACAAAAAAGTGTCAGAATTACCTGGGGAGAGCTGAACCAAAAGTCTCAGTAGAAATAAAAATTAATTTCATCATATATGTGTACATTTGCTTTCATTGCATATTAAGATAATACCTTTATGGCACCTTTCACGAAAAAACCCCTCGTATTACTTATTAACAGTTTAGATGTGAACCAAAAGTCTCAGTAGAAATAAAAATTAATTTCATCATATATGTGTACATTTGCATTTCATTCATATAAAGATCATAACTTTATGCAACTTTCACGAAAATAACCTCTCGGATTACTATTAACAGTTTAGACTGTTTCGAACAGTCTCCTAAAAGGCTATTAACACACGTTGCACAATAATCCTATCTCCTGCGAGGTTATCTGAGAAGAATCTTAAATACAGTTACAAATCATATGAAAACTTACATTCATAAGCTCAAATTATAGCCAACTATATTTCTGCTGGTTACAATTGCTGAAATTACCATGCCTACAATTTATGTCGAGCATATTTTTTTCCCATTTATTAAACTACCAAGTCATACCATCGTAGAATTACAGTAAGACATATTCAACAGTAAATTTTGAAATACTTGAGTTATGTTGTCAATCACACGAATCAAATCGAATCCGTTTGAAGCAAGTACCAGCTGCTGTATTAGATAAAAACTGAGCACATCATATTGCATAGCAGCTTGATATTCACATGGTATAGAGCAATGAAGGCTGTATCTAAGCCATTATTGAAAACGATGCCAATTCACTACATAGTCATCCTATCCTGCATCTTTAAAACAAGTGACCTTCAAAACAAAGGATTTTTAAGTCAAAACTACGGGAGGTTCTTCTGGTCACCATCAAGCATGTTTCATTTCATTATAACTTAAGGCACACAAGGCAGGAAGGTGACAGGTGAGCTGGATTAATGACGTCAGTCAATGAATAAAGAGAATGAATACCTAGAGCCAGAAAAAGACAAAAGTTTTCTGGGAAGTGTTATTAGAATGTTTCCAAAAATTGCAGCGAATTTGGAATTTTGCTGAGGTGACATAAATCATTTAGGATGCATACTTTTGTTAGTAATATTTAACAGATAAAAACTGAAGGAACGTGTTAGGATTCTAGTTATATTCCGGCCTGAACAATCTTATTTTAAGCAAATGCATGCACATCTGACACAAAACATTACCCAAGTTATTATAATAATGTACCGTTTCCACATTCATTAGGCCATTTTAAATATGAGGTACGAAAACCAGACCATACTTCATGAATGTATTTTCATAAATGAAAATAAAATGAACTTGAACTACACTGGCTACTTCGGCACAATTAAAAGTACGCCCGAAGAGTAAACAAAGGGGCCACTGAATATACTGTTTCTCTACCACGTTATCTATTCAAAAGCCAGGGCTAATTTCTTGATACATGATCCTCTATACAGTTGAGGCAAAAACAGGCTTCTTGTTATACCTCGAGGGAAACGGTTGTAATGAACAGGTACAAAACATCACGCTGAGAAGACGGTATAAAATCCAGGTTCCTACATTATTGTCCTTCCAATGGGGTCAGGTAGAGTTCACACGGTCTCGACACGGGCACCATGTGGGTCAAGCTCTTACACGTAGTCGAGAGAGAGAGAGAGAGAGAGAGAGAGAGAGAGAGAGAGAGAGAGAGAGAGAGAGAGAGAGAGAGAGAGGATAACTTATTGTTTATATAAGTTCATTATAAAAATATATCGCGAGGTAAGATATTGTGTTAATCTTTGCAACGGCAAAATACATTCCAGATATTCTAACGTGAGAGAAGGCACGAAGACAAAAGGAGTACCTATAAAAAAATCAGCGGAGAAAACAAAATTTTAAAAGCCCTAATTTCGATTTAAAATCAGTAATGTTATATTCTCCAAAACCATTATAGCGTCCTTCTCACAGGCCCACAAATTATAAATTACTCCAGATACGAAATAATAATGACATTCCAATGGTCAACTTGAATAGTTCAAATGAAAGTTTTTCAAATCACGGGTTCAACAGACTTTTTAAAATCTCAAACTACCGAAGCCTTATTACTAAAACAAAACTATACCTTATAACTCCCATTGATTAGAAAAGCCACAGTCGATGCAATTAAGAACATTTTTTTTAGAAATATGACTTCATACTGAGGTATATAAACGACACGGTATGGTAGGCATGGTAAGCACAGAGAGAGAGAGAGAGAGAGAGAGAGAGAGAGAGAGAGAGAGAGAGAGAGAGAGAGAGAGAGAGAGAAAGAGAGTAATTAAACCATTTCCAATAATCCCGGGCCCCCATTCTGTGGTTTCCTTCATCTCCTCGCCAGCGCCTTAAAACCTAATCACCGCTTCCCCGGCAGTCGACAATAGGATATATGCCAGAAGAATGTGGATTAACTTTAGTATGGACATAAAGAACGCCTCTACCTCAACGCTTGCTTTCGTTGTCAATCAAAATACCACTTTTCCCTTCAGAAAAAAACAAGAATTTAAATTTAAGCCTCTGGAAACGAACCTAAGGCAATAGCCGATCGAAGCTTCTGTTTTTCTTACTTTCTTTTTTAAAATGTCAGACAAGCGGCCTTTATTCCTCTGCGGGAAACACCACGTGGTGTACTAGAATATGCTGGAACTCATTTAATCCATGACAGGGAAGGTCAGCTTATACGGTTTTCTCACCTTTAATTGTTGTCCGGAACATTCCTTTTAAACACACAGCAAACCGGATTTCGATGCCATGAGGGTAAATAAGGTAATAATTGGTGGTCGCTGATGTTCTTCATGCTTATTCTATACCGAAAAAAAATCCTGTTTCTTGTTTTTACGACACTAATCATCATAATTTCATTGGTACAGGACAAGACTACCTTGCTCTAAACTGTTAAAAGAATGACCTACAAGCATATACACTATTCTCTGCTCTAATTTCAACAGTAAAATTATGACTAGACACCTTTTAATAAATTCTTTGAAGATACATAATTTAGGTTTCAAAAGAAGGAAACACATGATATTTCGCTCTTCCATATCTCTAGGGGACTAAAATAAAGAAACGACAGGTTTCCATTTTCACGAAATAATGTAGTTTCAAATCCAAATTCCTCAACGAATAGTACTGCCAATATAACTTTGGAGAACTAGGATGGTGACCCCATGGAATTAGGAATACGCAATAAATTCAGTCTGTAAAACAGAAAAAACTCTCAAATAATTAAATCCATATCCATGCATAAGCCACAATGCATTTCCATTCACAATCAGGTGACAACTAAAATATTTCTTCAATCTTCATCTTATACTTTCCTCCTCTGACAGAACCCTTCTATATTTATCTTTGTTAATAGCCATATCAAAGGGTACTGCAAAATGTACTACTTATTCCCCTTCCCCGTCCATTTCTCCCATACCAAACTGTCCGTGGATCCTACTGATATATATATATATATATATATATATATATATATATATATATATATATATATATATATATATATATATAATGACACGCCAGAACTCTCATTTCCTTGGGCATTTATTAAATGCATACGAATATATACCTCAAAGGATTTGTAAGTAAAATCATAAAAAAGTCAATTTTAATAAGTTTCGCACATTTACTTCTCATACTACTAAAAGTGTTTAAACCTAAAAGTAAATCGTCATACATTTCAGACAATGAAAACAAAAACATCATTATCTTAAAACCATTGGTAATACAATGGAATTTAAATGTAAGTTAAAGGAAATGAAATAAGCCACTAATGCAGCACGGAGAGAAGTTTAAAATGTACTTTGGTCTTCCAGAAGAAGGTAAAATCACAATGCGAATGCAAAGATTTTAGTATAAATACTAGATACTTCTAAGTAGCAAAAAGAGAAGATTATAACTACAAGTAATTATACTAGACTAATAAAAACAAGAGCTTCAACAGTATAAATATCAGAAGATCGTTTAAAACCAATAAATGGTCAATCTTCTACATACATACTAAATTTACACAAAGTTTGTCACAACAATGAAGCCTAAGAATTGTAAAAAAAAAAATAATACTTTATTACAACAATGAAGACGAAAGAATTGTAAAAAAATAATAAGTTGATAATTAAATGAGAAGGTACTTCTAGAGCTACCGACACTACAGAGCACGGCATTAACATGAGGCACGGAAACTGAGAACGAATCACCTTTCCGAGTTAGTATTGCCCAGAATGAGTAGTAACTATTTGACAATTGTATTAACCAGAGAACTTGGAAATATATGAATTTATTTCTCAACTTGCATAAAATAATGATAGAGGGTAAGCAATACCGTACTGTAAACATCTGAGCCCATTTTAAAAATGTCAAGACTCAAGACTGATGGAATGTGAAAACAGGATAGCATTGCAATGATTGGAAATACAAAGGGGGAAAACTCACACCTTGCAAAGGATGATAGTACCGTCAGGTTTTGCTCAGTTTTCGTACCTCCGTGAAATATCTTCAATTATCACCAGACTGAACCCTGGTCCTTAAGTTTTTATCATTTTCCGATAATTTGACTACGCATCCAATTAATGCACATTATAACAAGCGAGTCTATACATCCTCATTCAATTTAGAAACTGAAAAAAGCAGAAAGTTTACAGATTGACATAAAAAGAAATTATTTATATAAAAAAATGAAAAAATAAATAATGGTTTGAATATCAGTCTCCTAACAGTTACGTTGAATTAGCGAATCAATTATAAGTTTCAGAGCTATCTCAAAGGATGAATTAGTTACTAATATTCTAATTATTAAGAGATGTGATTCCGTGCAAAACGAAATGATTTACCTAGTTACTAAAAAGTACAAAACGCAAGTTTTTACATTTCATGTGTGTTAAAACAGTAAATCAAGATGAATTTGTCCCTGTGTCAATATTTAAACTGTAAGTATCTAAATTGTAAACAGCTTAGACTGAAACATTTACGATATTTATGATCGAAAAGACAATTATTTATTTAATTTAAAATTTGAAGTATAAAAGCGAACATGGGTTTTATAAGAAGTATTTAATTGGATATGAAATTTGCCCCAGGAATAACTATTGTTGTTGCATCAGAATGAATCTGTGTCATCAAAAGATGAGGTCGAAATTTAATTGATGAAATAAAGAAGACTTCTGCGCAACACTGAAAACTAACTTTCCAGTTCCCTTGTAATTCCCGCTCTTGAACGGTTAGAATCTGGACTACTCGACATTAAAATTCACGACTATTTGAATTCGGAAAATCTAAAATGATTACTATTATTTGCCAGAGAGAAATATTGTGAGAGTCATACACAAATGCCCACATGCACGCACGAGACCACAATTAATGGTGCCCCAGCATGACTTCAACAATACCCTTTCCAACGAAGTAGTCTGAAGCATTGGGGGGAGGGGTGACCAAAGGTTGCAACCTATTCACGGATGCTTTAACGGTATCAAGTTTTTCCTCTCTCCCTCTCTCTTCTATTTATTTCTTTATTGTTCGATGTGTCGTATCCTGCATACTTTAGGATAATTACCTATTCACCTGGATGAGGACTGGAAGCAATTTCCTCAATGGGGTTCATTTCCTCCTCTGACGTCAATGAAGGCGCCTTCTTAAACGTCACGTCGGATTTACCTTCGAAAGTATTGGCCCTTTTTGGAATGCCGACAGCGACATCAATGATGCAAGAGGAATTCTCAGAACAAAGAACAAGCAAGCGAGGCAGAACTTAATGAGTGGATACGAAAGCCAAAATAGAAATAGTTCAAGTCAAAGGGAAAGAAAACAAGGTGATTCGGTGATTCTCTTGAGCTCGGCTTTAAGGTGTACCTTAACTTTAAAAAGAACGAAGCAGCAAATAGTCAAGGCAGCTGAAAATCTTTGGGGGGAAAATATATATTCCTAAGAACTCATATTGTAATCACGCCGAAAACTGAATACTTCATTACTTGTACAGCAACAGTAAGATACGATAAAAAAAAATACTAAGCGTATTCTGTTGTTAATACCCATATAGCTGACAAAATCGATATTTTTTCTCATTTACATATTATTGTAATAAATTTTCTCCTTTTCTGCTTAATTTTCGTCGAGAGTAGGTTAAAATCAATTAATTTTCGCCTGCCAAGCAAAATAATAAACAATCATTTTAATAAGGTTACAAGCCTAAAGATCTAATCAGAAAGAAGTTTAAAATTACTTGGTAATATTCTTACTGATTTAAGTAAGAAAAAACTTCGTAGCGGTAGCAGAAGAAAAAGCACACACTTCTACTTTTGTTATTAGCTGATGTTATCTGCTGAAGATATGTTATGGGACGATATCATCACCTTGGAAAGACTTAAAATCGAGTTTCATTTTCATATCAGATCTGTGCTACCCAGTGAGAAGTGAGTCAATGAATCAAGAACACGAGCTTAACTTGTTGCCCCGAAAAAAAAAAATAAATAAAAAAAACATTTCTGAGAGTATTAACGCTTGGCTTCCTCCATTCTTGTTTTCTCTGTTAAATGGATTCGAAATGTCAAGCTACCAATCTGGTTACTTTGAAGATTAAACTAAAAGTCAAGTACTCAGTTAAAAGTATGCTCTCCAGTATTTAGGAAAACTGTTTCAGATCGTCAGTCGTAGAAAAACTAAACATGACCCAAGGGGAGCTTAGATGAAGGAATAAAAACCAAAAGTAAGCGAAGTAAATTAAAATATACTTTTAAATATATCATTATTCACAATTATCAAACAATATCAATGGATTTAGTTGACATACAGATATCTAACAACTAATTTCGCGAATTCGTTTTAATTCGACAATGTAAAACTAAGTGGAATAAAAATCAGTGTTTATTATTATCACTGATATCAAGTTCCCATAAGAGAAAGAACTCAAACTTCTGTTACAACTGTATAGGCTTCTTTGGAATGTATTAATATATCAGAACTAATTTTTGAATTACTTATACTTTATGGGTTCATCAGAGAAGCCATTTAGATAATGTGTACACCTTTTATGTTTTAAATTACGAATCTAACAATGTATAAAGGTGTGATTTCAGTTTTATGAAACATACGGCCACAGTCAACGTTGCCATAAAAAACCCACATAGTAAATCTATTTACATGACTAACAGATAACATACCTGTTATCAACATAAATTCTAAAACCAATAACAGAAAATAGCCAATATTAGAACATAGCCCAAAAAGGGCGTGAAGGTTCCTTAGAGTTCAACCAATACAAATCGCAACTTTCGTTGCAACATTTAAAACTACACGATATATATATATATATATATATATATATATATATATATATATATATATATATATATATATATATATATATATATATACACACACACACATATATATATATATATATATATATATATATATATATATATAATATATATATATATATATAGTAAATTCTGAAAGCTAAATCGGAGAAACATCCCGCAAAATATGTTTAGTTGTGTATGAAAAGGGGGAAGTTACCAATATTATTGGGAGAAGGCGTGCAGCTATTTTTCTGCAAAGTATCTGTCAATCACGGAATGCAATAGGTGGCGAGCGGATTTTTAGAATCTCATAAAAAAAGCCACGATGATTTTAAGTAAATCAAAGTCCATTTCAGCAGTAATTACAGCAACACACCCAAAGAGAAATATGCAGTCATTTATGATATTACATTAAAATGCAATATCACAAAAGTTGAATCTTAAATAAACTACAAGAAAATACGAATGTGAAATTAATGAGAGAGAGAGAGAGAGAGAGAGAGAGAGAGAGAGAGAGAGAGAGAGAGAGAGAGAGAGAGAGAGAGAGAGAATGGCCGGATGGTATGCAATGCAGTCACTACGCTCCATAATAGGAACAGCACAATGTTGGTTAAAAATGCATTTGCTGTTGCATTACAAATCAATATAAATATCATATTCTGTGGTGCGTAACATTGCTCTTACAGATATTGTATCTAGCTCGCGAAATTCGCTGATAAATCCACCTTCAAGTGCAGCCAATAATGTCGCAGCAGAGGACAAACTTTCAAGGAATATTTAGCAGGTATGCATATCAATTACCGCTGTATTTACATACTTAAATGCAAATGGTGAAAGATGACTGGCCATCTGAATAATACGTAGATATATATTCAGCCATCAGAATCAGCTGTTTATCACTGGTATTAAGGTTAAATATTGATACCTTGGCTTAATTTGTAGAAGAGTGTTAAGGAGCATACCAAATGGGGCTGAACATTAGAACTATGAATGTACTTGCTAAGCTTAAATTGAGGAAAAAATTGTATCATAACTAATTATTGGTAATTGAAATTGAAATTAAGAAGAATCTATGGTTCCTCGTATCTTGAACTTACTAATTACGAAGGAGCGACAGGTGGCAAAAAATGTATACATTCTCAGCCGATCCCATAAATAAGTAAATAAACCAGCTTTCACTGTAGCTTCGTAATTACATCCTTTGCCACTAAAGAATATAATACAACGATCAGTTCGAGAGAATAACACAATAGCACCCAAATCATGATTTGAGGATCATGCTTTTTATAACTTTTGAAACGAGGTTCTTTCATTGAAAGTGTAAGTTTTACATATACACAAAAATGCAAGAAATATTGTTGAAGTTAACAACATACTATAATTACCATCATGTACATCTCATTTCGATCCTTACCTTACAAAGTCCATGTTTAAACACACCCAACCAAATCCATTTATTGATATTTAACAGGGAAAAACGAAAGGAATAAAGGAACTTCCTTTACTTGTTGATAAAACACTTTACTTGTCAATAAAACACTCTATGTTCCTAATATACAAATGTGATTCTACGTCAAGGTTTCCTCTCTTCTAATCCCCAGTCCTCAAATTAGAAGAAAAAACTACTTATCCTAGGTCAACTAATCGTCTTTATCTATAAATACGGTGCCAGTGTTCAACTTCAATCTTTTTATGTTTTCCCTATTCATTCTTCACCATTTGACAGCATCTTGTTCATGGTTCTAGATTATCGATCGTCATTTCCATTCCCTCAACGCACGAAAGAAAATGAAGTAATAATGAATGTAAATGCACAAAACAGAGCGCCACAGATGTGACATCAATGAAAGCAAATTATTAACAGGAAAAATATTTGATATTAGTGTGCGCAGGGTCGATGGCCATATTCAGTGCAACGCCATGTTGTATGCACAAAACTATCAATGTCCATGAATATGGTTATCGATATTCGACCAGTATTAAAATCGACACGTATAACTAAACTAAGAAATTCTTGAGAGAGAGAGAGAGAGAGAGAGAGAGAGAGAGAGAGAGAGAGAGAGAGAGAGAGAGAGAGAGAGAGAGAGAGAGAGAGAGATTCTTTCTTAGTGGGCATACAATGTAATGATCATTTTGCATTTAAAATTACTAATAAGCAACTTGAAGAATTCTTAGGCTTCTCAGCATGATCTGTCATAGAGAGAAAATCCCATATAACTCATCCAATCTTCAAACTTTAAAGGCGGTGACATGACACTTATTCTTCAAACATTATTTATTAGCATCTCATATCAAAAGTGAAAAGGACGTGAAACAAACATAAACTGCCTTCACATTCACGTATTTTTATTAAATATTATATATATATATATAGATATATATATATATATATATATATATATATATAAGCGGATACCACAGGAAAATGATAGGTATAAATTATAGACTTTCTAACTATCATTTTCCCTTGGTATTCGCTTAAATAATGAGTAACGTGCATCTACTGGGATTTTAAAGCGTGTATAAACTCTGTGTGTGTGTGTGTGTGTATATATATATATATATATATATAATATATATATATATAGTATATATATAAATATAACAATATAATATGATATATGGATATATATATATATATATATTATAGAGATATACACACATATACATATATATATATATATACATATATATGTGTGTGTGTGTAAGCTAAAGGATGGAACATTAAAAAATCATCGTAAGAAATAAGGCCTAGCAGAAGAACATTATAGGGTAATGTCTCGCATACCACTCACTTTCTATTTTTAATAAAAAGACGAAAAATAACAACACTGAGTGAATCAAAAGCATCGTCCAGCAAAATAAAAATGTATTCGACTTTCGAGTCCGGACACTACTTCAACATGGGGAAGCTATCAAAGGAGAAACATATAAAGATTACTAGCTCCAACGAGAAGCGTTGAAATTCCCTCTAAAATTTGGTTACTTTTGCTGTGATCGGAATACATTAAAAGACCTCCTATTACCCAAAATGGATGCCGCTTTGGCTATCCAATTACCAATTCTCATGATGAATAGCGAGCTATTCAGTTACTTAAGTAGGTTTCTTGATGGAAATGGAAAGCCTAATTTCAAAAAGGCAAAATGCCACATAAGAAATCAAATTGAAAAAAAAGACATGAAAACCTCAAACTAGGTGCACGATTCCCTTCGCTTAATTCCTTTCGCACTTACAAAGGGGAGTTTAATCCTATCACCGAACACATTCCGCACAAAAGGACCCACAAACAGGCTTTTGCAACTCTCCTGCTTCACGAAATCCTAAAATACCTATAATTCGAAGATACAATGAGAAATTCACGTCGAAGTGGGGCTACAAACATGTTCTCAAAGGCACGTCCTTCTGGGATTTTTTCCTTTACACAATTAAACATTCATCGGGGAATAGTCAGCACATACATGTTCCGTCAGCAATCCAAAAACAATGAAACGATGAATGGTAATTTAATAAGCCACAATAAGTAAAAGAACTACAAGAACATCATACTAATCACGTCACTGCAATTTCAGTAAACACTGACTAAAAGGAAAGACTACAGTAAACGGGTATCGTATGTAGATGTAAATGAATACTTGAGTATATATTTCATTCATTTCTTGAATTCGGAGAAAAGAATTCCCACTTCTTGGTAGGAAGCCATTACTCTCGGCAAGTCTGGAGGGAGTCCCTTCCCTTTATAAGGAAGGTAAGGGTGATGGGTGGATGAGATTAACTAAGCACAACAGAGTAACTTCTAGTACAACACTCACTTGACATGTGCGCACGCAAGCACACACAGAAGAGAGAGAGAGAGAGAGAGAGAGAGAGAGAGAGAGGAGAGAGAGAACTATCTACCTGCAGTGCGTTCTTTATGACTCTTTGGGTATCCCTGGAGACTACACATATGTCCTTTTAGACACCAAGTCATGGGAAAACCCATAATTGTTCAACGTTTACTACTACAATAAAGGCTTCACCGAAACACAAATAAATTAACAAGTAAATACATCTAAATATATACCACAATTAAATATGGGAAACTCTCATTCCCCATATCTAGTATATTATAGACTAATGTTTTTTAAAGTTAGTTTTTGTTTGTTATCAATACACTGAAGAGCGTTCAAGGTTTATTTGAAGATGTTCAAACAGGATCTTCCTTCCTTGAGAACTGACAGAAACAGAAAAGGAGAAGGAGGATGAGGCGGAAGATGAGGGAGAGAAAGAGGGAATATCCATAACCAGAAGACGACTCAATATTACTGATAAAATTTTGTCCTCGAAGGATTATTACGGTAGATTTTATAGCATAATGAAACGTCCCCCAAACGATACATAATTAAATCAAAACCGTTAACCCATTCACCACAGCGCTTCTCATCCTCTCCACTCCTCTCCCAATCCCGTCTCCCCTAAGGAGACATCACCGGGTCAGAGGTCGCCGCGTTCGAAAAGACACCTAAGTAAATGGAAATTAATTGTGCTCCTTCATACCAGTTTCGATATCTCGTTTGCAACTTAATGGCGCTAACGCTGATAACATTGTAGACTTTTGTTACCGATAACTGCTCTGTAAAGCACAAAACAAATAAATGTGTAACAGAAATTAATTACATTGTACATATACTAAGTCTCTGAATCGAATCGCACACGACTATCCTTTGGGTTCTAAAAAAACATAAGCCGTGCCACGCGTGTGATGCAATCTAGATGTGACGTCACAAATACGTCATCAGTGAAGCGACGGGGGATTTGGAATCACAACGCTGGGTACGAGAGAAACGATGCCAGATGTTGCCAGAGATATCTATAGGCAACGCCGATCAAACATCTTGACTTTTTTAAATCTAGTTCGATGCTCAGAGACAAGGCAAGCCAAACAAGGAATATCGCGGTAAGTATCTACTGTGAAACTTCCAGGCCTGACCACTTGGAGAGAGATAGAGAGAGAAGGGGGGGAAAGAGAAAGAAACAAAGGAAGAATGGGAAAGAGAGAATCTCAGAAAAAGGAAGAAAAAAAAAAAGCTGACCCAGAGAACCCTATTTGCTTTTCGTCTTCACGGGGAAGGCGTGGATTCTGCCTACTCATGGCTTAAGTGAAAGTGTGAGACACGGAGAAAGAGGGAAAGAGAGAAGGAGAAAATCATCTGCTGTGCAAATTCCTTGTTGCTTTCTGTCACAACTTTATAATGGTCATCCTCCTCGGGTCCTGAAAGGCTGGTCATACAGGTTCGCCCATATGGCTGCTTTCCTTTTCCTTATCATTGACCAACCCCGAAACTCGGTAACAAAACTCCTACCGTTAGGATATTCAAAGATGAGGAACGTGTTATCAATGGTGACGCTGAGAGAGAGAGAGAGAGAGAGAGAGAGAGAGAGAGAGAGAGAGAGAGAGAGAGAGAGAGAGAGAGAGAGAGAGAGAGAGAATCATTATTTATAGTACGTTTCTTACAGTTAACTAACCACAAAATAATTACCAAACAAAAAACCTCCTTACATCTCACGTAAAGAAGCATAACTATCAATGACAAGATTTCTATCCCTAATAAATCATTATCGCTAAAAATGTTTCGTTCTTATTCTCAAACTTTCCAGTTTGTTAAAAAGAAAAGACGCGTTAATAAATCATTCCCATTAACGATTCGAGAGGGACTGTGGAAGAATAACCCATAACCGGGTAAGAATTGAAATAAATAAATATACACAATACTGAACAAAAATAAATCATCCTTTCAAAAACTACGAAAGAGAAAGGATATTCTAAACAAGCACATAAACCCAAGTGTGAGAAACGATACACACTTGAAGATGTTAAAATATATTCTTCATAAATGTACCGGAGTTGTTCCTCCTGCCACTCGATTTTTGAACCTCGAGCGAACCTGCCTGTAAATGGAGAGAAAGCAGTTTTAGAAAACAAACTCCAGAAATTCAAGATATTACGAATTAATATTCCCACGATTCGCCTGAACATTTAAGTAAAGCTAGTACGCAACTAAGATGAAAAACTCTTAATCAAATAACTGATTAGTTAAAAAATCACAGAAATAATGTTTTCAAGTATTTCTAGCTTTGAACATTAACTTCCAAGAAAAGATATATGTTAAAGATACAATTTAAAACCCAACACAATTACTTAAGAAAAATCAGTCTTGGATATGAGTTCCACAAAAATAAATATTATCATGGAACCTAAATATAAATTTTAAAAAGTGCAATTCCTGAAAGAATCTGGCGGCGTAACAACATAAATCACAAGAAACAGATCCATGCTAAATCACATAATCCTATTGAATAATTAGTGTGTCATTTATTATCAAGCAGAGTGCTTAATATTAATACTGTAGCGATCTAAATGATGGGCTTGATTATTCGTAGTAACAACAACACCAGCATCATTAATAAGTGCATAAACAAACGCTTTAGTCAAACAGGTTGTGAGAGGAAGGTTAAACAATCAGCCTCTAAATTAAAATAATCTTACAAGAGTTCTGCCAGAGACCTTTTACAAATATGCTTAATTGACTTCTTTAATGCCTGCTTATTATATCTCTACAAGGAGACCGCCCAATCATAATCTGCCGAACATATAACCGCAGAATACAATACAGAACAAATTTCAATTTCTCTTGCGCTGTATTCAAGCCTTTTCTTTATTTTGATTTACTCCATCACAAAGTTTCTTGAAAGAAAATGTTGCAACTCCAAACATCTATACACAACTGCCTGAATCCCATATTTCACCCTCTGGTTCCTCATGAGAATAAAGCAAAAGAAAGAGACGAGAATTCAATAAAAACACAAAACAGACCTTCTTGAAACACAAGGAAGACTTTTTTTTTTTTTTTTTTGTGAATGTGAATGAAGAAATCGTCATCTCCCTTAAAAAAGATGGTACTGAATGTCTTCATCTGAATGTAGTTCACCTGATACTCGTTATAAATATGCAGACATCACCTTAAATGTTAAACATCCTGCTTTCCCTTTCAGATATTTTGACAAGGGAACGACAGACTTTACTTCAAGGAGTGACCATAATGTACCCAATGCCAAGTCGACACCAACCTTGGGATGATATCTCCAGAGGGCAAAGCAAAAAGGAGTGGTGGCATCCGAAGGTGCGGTTGGAGTATCTGGAGCTGAGAGAGAGAGAGAGAGAGAGAGAGAGAGAGAGAGAGAGAGAGAGAGAGAGAGAGAGAATCAGATTGCACCCACGCGAAAATATCAAATTCCCAGATTTGAAGGGTTTTTTCTTCCAATCTCTTATTCAGTGTCCCCAAATCGATTCATTTATTACCAACACCAGAGGGTAGCAATATGCGAAGAGTGATGAATTTTCATTTCTAAATTTTTCTTTACATTTCTGTATTTGTTCTGTATTGCTCCCTTATACTTCTTTCTCCTCCTGCCCCAAATCTTTAATCCTTTTCCTTTCAAATACAGGATCACTAAGAATTTCTAACCATTTTGCTCGTCTTCACATGATAATTGATAAACTGATCACAGACTAAGAGTTACTCGAAAAACATTGGAAATTCGTCCCAACTCAACAATAATAAACTTAATTAAGAACATCGGAGGCTTCCTTTTTCAGAGGTAGAAAAACTTTTTAAAAGAGAAATTCGTGTTCTGTTGACCCAACCGTATAAATAATTTCATGAATTTAAGAAAAGCCTAAACACATTAAAATTAGTAAAACACTCAAAGATATTTATTGTAGCAAGAAAAATACATAAAAGTTTTGTTTAACTGAACGAAGAACGAATAAATATACAACTTTTCAAGGCAATAACAAATATACTCTCTCTCTCTCTCTCTCTCTCTCTCTCTCTCTCTCTCTCTCTCTCTCAAATATAACACTGACCAAATGAAATGTATAATACTAGAATATCATACGAGCTTATTTGCAAACCAGATCTGGTGACATCTGGTAAGAAGATCTAAGACTTCTTATAAGGTAAACCCACAATAACAATAGACACCGACACAACAAAACCATGCACGCACAAAGAATAAAACACTCTGGTCATTATCTATTTCCAATATGTTTTCACGAAATAAAAACTCGATATCAAACTGATGGGGAAACATTTTGTGTAAATTACTGTAAGTTACCTTTCTGTTTCTGATGAACCTGCTTAAGAAATATAATAGAAAATTTCAATAGTCTCTGTAACAGATGGCAAGAACTCAAGAACGTGGACTGTCTCTTTAATTTAGAAGCATTTATTTTTACATTGTCAGTCACTAAGGAACTAAAATAACTTTATTTAATTTTTCATGATCAACTTTCCCCACAAGGATTTCCGAATCCTTCTTTCCTTACCATGGAAATACGTTTCTTCTAAGACCGTTATTTTTAAGTGAAATGATAAAATCTATTATCAGGACTAAGAAGAAAATGTGTCTCTTCACTTGTACCTTCGTTACAATACCTATCCGTTCGCTACACAATCCTTCATTAAAGAAACTTTTAATATTTCCCAAACCAACAATTTGTATCCCTGGAGTATTGAAATTTTTTTCTGAACTCGTCTCTTTTTTTCATTTTAACTATGGTTATGAAATAAGCGATGGTCCCCGTAAATTAATCACACAGTAAGTCCGTCTTATTTCAATTGGTAATGGCTTATTGTACATGAACATCCACAACAGAAATTTTAACATATACAGTGCACACTTATTTGTGCTTTTATACTAAACAAATGATATATATATATATATATATATATATATATATATATATATATATATATATATATGTATATTCTATATATAAATGGATGTATTTACGTATGTATATGTGTGCATGTCCCAGCAAAACTCTAAAATGCACGGAGCAATTTCAACCAAACTTAGTATCATGACTTAATATCTTAAAAAGAATACTGTGAGGGTACGACATCACTAGCACTAAAGGGAACCAAAGGGGATGGGAGTGGGAAGCGCTTCCCTGAAATGGGGCTGATTCTGCCCATAGACTTAGGCCTCTTTTACACCATGTGGTTTGAAACCGTCGCTGCAAGCAATGCAGTACACTTGACTGATAAATCTAATGAAGCTTACACACCGACGCTGTGGAGTTATTTCACTGCTGCGGCGCCGCACATGCTGGACTCGAGTGGTAGCAGTTGACTTACATATCCAATACACCTCTTCACATCACACGATTTTTATTGGCACAGTGTCAAACTGCATGGTGTGAAAGAGGCCTTAGCAACTAAGTAAACTTTACAGGTTCATCATACCTCATTTTGTTATACATATGGCTTACTATCTGGGAAACAATACTGTGAGGGAAAAACCAAAGGAGGTTTGGGTGAGAAGGGGGTGACATGTAGCAATAACCAACGACAGTAAACATTAGTGTCTAATCCATAGTTTTCAAGGTTGCTGAAATGAATAGTGACACTCCCGATGCCCTTTAAGTCCAACTTCAGCCCCAATAGGAAGGGAACGGGTGAGGCGTGGTGAAAAATAATATGTGACAAATGACAGCTATCAGTATCTAATCCATAGTTTTCGAGGCTGCTGAGATGAATAGTGACATTCCTGTTGCCCTTTAAATCCAAGTTCAGCCCCAATAGGAATGGGGGTGAGAAAGGGTGAAATAAAACATGTAAAAAATGCTGGGTAATGTAACTGAAGCAACTATCTTAACAGGAGAGAGAGAGAGAGAGAGAGAGAGAGAGAGAGAGAGAGAGAGAGAGAGAGAGAGAGAGAGAGAGTTTTCATCGGTTGTCACAGAGTTTTCCCTGGTAGCACCGGGTTGGTCACCTAATATAGGTGTATATTTAGTATATATTATATAATCTACTTATGTATATATGCACGTAAGTGTAAGTGGCACAATTTGTACAGGGTTGAATTTGATATGCAGCTGATGATCTGTACTGTGCAAACATAAGAACTACCTAATATTGCAGAGGTTTTCTGTAGAGAGGGTTTATCTGATATTTAGAAGTTAAAACATAAATACAGAAGCGACCATTATATTTCTTCATGGCTCCAAAGAGAAAGCAGACAAGAGTCAATACCAAATCTTATTAGAGGGTTGGAAAATGGGCTTCGGTTAAAGAAACTCAGGTAGGAGTAAATGAGTGGTAAAGACTGATAGGTGGATTACAGTCAGCAAGGCGTGTTTGTTGGTAAAGGACGATAAGAAGAAAGGATAAAAATAATTAGTTCAGGTATAGTTCATAACAAGAGAGGATCCTATACAGGTGTATTACAGGTGGTTGGGTAACATAGTTACGAAAAATGAGAGAATAAAATAAGTAGTTTGTTGAGTGGAGAGGCGTTAATCTAAGCAAAATACTGCAGGAAAAATGACTCTGTAAGAAGCTAATTCCGGAAATGCTTTCCAGAATAACCGATGTAAATGGAAAGATGAGACCTGATAACAAAGCATTATTGGGTTGATTAAATATTTTTAATATTTGTTGAATGTGGAGGAAAGAAGAGAGACAGGCCTCAATAAAGCAAGATTTAACTTAAATTTGAAAATGTTTGTGGGAGCGGCTTTTGAGGATATAAGGAGGCAATTAATTGGTTGAAAAATTAAAAGACACATTCATGCGCATAAGTTGAAAATTTCCTTGACGTGCGCACGAAAAACGTACACATGGCAAGAAGACGAGCTAGTGTAAAAAAGCATAGATATCAACAAAAATATAACAAACTGTGAGGTGCTGTGTACATGTGTGTACAAGAGACAACTATTTATATAGAATCTACCGGTAACTTTTTACCAGTATATATATATATATATATATATATATATATTATATATATATATACTATATATATATATATACATTGAGCTACAATGTCCTTTAATATCTAATTCGCTCTACCTCGGAATTAATATATTTTCATATATGCTTAACCGAAGGGGAATTTTTCTTTACGATAAATAGATTTGCCTATACCTGGGCGCGAACGCAGGAGACATTCAAATCCAGGCACGTCAGTGAAGCTCTGCCACCCCACCACCGCGAGAGTGCCTGGATTTGAATGTCTCCTGCGTTCGCGCCCAGGTATAGGCAAATCTATTATCGTAAAGAAAAGAGCGAATTAGATATTAAAGGACATTGTAGCTCGATGTATGTATATGAATCACGGTAATGTGATATGACTTATATATATATATATATATGATATATATATATATATATATATATATATATATAGATATATATATAATCTATTATATATATATATGTATATATATACTATAATTTATATATAGATATATATATAGATATATATATGGATATATATATATATAAAATATAATTAGAGATATTATATATATAATATATATATACCATATAATAGATATATATATATCTATATCTATATATATAGTATATATATATTATATATCTTATATATATATATATTATATAGATATATATATATATATATATATATATACTATATATATAAATGAATCGCGAAAGTTTGGAGCGTGATACATGCATAAATAAAGGTATAAGCCACGAAGGAATGTGTGACTACCAAGTAAAGGACGTTGAGTCGAAAGATCTTACAGCTACTCCATTGTTTCACTTTCCTTCGTGGCTTATACCTTTATATATGTATTACTGTAAGGTCCATATTAATGATCAAAATATCCGAAACTTATGACTAATAAATAGATGAACGACTCAGACAACCTATTAAACGTAATACCTTACAACGCTTACGGGTAAGAAAAAAGGAAGAAATCTGACTGTTTTTTAAACATAATACCTGACCCATGAACAAAAGTAATCCTCTCAGCTATTATTATGAATAAAATAATTCTGGACCATTAACATGATCATACAGAAGTACAGGAGCTGTAAGAAATAATTTACACTTAGCAAAAGTGTCTACATCAATAAGAGGATAATAGTGAACCTTTTTACTGACTCCCATGTGTCCGAAGACCTCATTTCGGTTTCCTCGAACGAAGGTAATATCAGATATATACTATATTCTCCAGCACTTACCAGCAGCTTCTATGAGGCGCAAAAAATATTTGTAGTTCGAGGCAAAAACATACGAAAAAGTGTTTTCGATTGTAAAAATAACTTGAGAGTAAGTAGTACACATTAATCAATGAATGATCTTTCTGTATTTCTACATTCGTTCATTCTTTAATCCTGCTTTTAATCTGCCACTTTCTCGTTCATTCATAAAAAAATTCTGTTTAAATTTCTAATTATCTATGACATCAGATACGACTTTCTTTGGCCCTCTAACTCCACTGTCATTATACTTAAACACACACAGAATCTAATAAAACTCCAAAAATGGTGCTTAAAGGCAATAATGGCAACCTATGGAAGAGAGCAGAAAAATGAGCGTGAAGGGAATATGACTTTATGGCAATGATTAATTAAGCCCATAGATAAAGGACTTTTCCGAGACAAAAGGTCACGCATGGCTACGTAAATTTCAGTCTCTTAAAAAAGAAAAAGGGAGAAAAAACTCTAGTGAGTGGTTTAATGTACAGAAAATGTTTAATGGAAATGTTCATGCGTTCTTTAAGCAAACTGTGAATTGTATTTTTATTCAAGTCCTTTCATGATTAATATTGTCGTATTTCAAGATGTGCTCATCATTTTTTTGTAGGTAAATTAACATTTTTTCTCTCCCCAGTGTCATTCCCCCTTTTTCTCTTGACCAGTACAGGGGACGTCCCTTCCCCATCCACCATCTGAGAGCATACGGTCCCAACCCCCTGAAATGCAGAAGAGAAATGCAAGGGCACATTTAATCATGACTTTGAACGGGCATTAATGTCCTCATAAAAGGTTCTCTTGGGGCATCCCATGACGGTCGCTCGTGACCTCAGATGACCTTTAAGAAATGATACGTCAGCAACTGGAAAATGGAATACACGAAAACGCGCAATCCATTGAACAGAGACACCGAACAGCGGCACGTTTTATTGTACACCGTAAAAAGCATCTCCGAAGATTTTATATGACGTGGAAGTATTACACGCTAACGCAATTGCTTTCATGCATCCACATATAATATACAGTTATGACCTATGAGACGGAAAAAGGTACTTATGACCTGTGAGACAAAAAAAAAAGTACTTTTTAGTAACATTATACTTTTCAGTGATGAAGCCAACAAAAGAAAACAAATAAATGAAAATAAGGTTATGGATGAAAAACAGAAACCAAAGATTCCATTTCTTGAGGACTTTTATCGACATTCAAGAAAGAAAAAATAATACCGCTCCATCAAGGTTAATCATATTTTAACATTTTTTCTGAAATTACCTGTAGAAAATGCAGTTATAAAAGTGCAATCTGAAATCAAGGATATATCTGCAAACATTTCTCATAATACTGATCAACTAAGTTTAGATGTCATTAGACATTCCTGTTAAAAAAAAAAAAGTCAGCATAAACTTCTAATAATAATGTCTTTTTAGTACACTTAAAATGTCCACGGAACTGAATAAGACTAACGCTATCATCTTGCAATCGATCTGCACTATCTAAGCAATGTCTCATGGACGCAGAGAGAACCTTTTCGCCGGAAATATTTCCAAATATCTCTTTGAAAGATTGAAAGTACACTCGGTATTCCTTCCCACGGTACTATATGGACAGTGAACATAAGGCGATCAAATATTCAGTAACTCTACTCCTTAATCGCAAGTAGTTGCATTCACCGCTGAGCGAGTTATCACAAAACTGGATTGTCATATATAAGTGTATAAACTGACCCACAAAACAATGTCCGTGTGAGACAAATGTAGACTTCTAAATCTATTAGATGAATATGCTCTTGTGCGTACAACGCTAGGAAGTGCCGATACTGCGACGAAAAAAATGCATTTCTGAAATTATTATTCAGAACCGCAACCCAAGTCTAGAATGAAAATGGAATGTTAACCAGATCTCGATCTTACGAGAGAGAGAGAGAGAGAGAGAGAGAGAGAGAGAGAGAGAGAGAGAGATTAAATTGTTCAATATTTAAATTTAAATTCAAATTCCCATTCTTATCAGGAAAACTAGTTAACGTTCAATAAATTTAAGTTTCTTGAATAAACATTAGTAGTAAACACTCCCATCATTTTTCACATACGTTCTTATCTTACACCTGCTAAATCATATAGGGATGGAACTTGGAGATTTGTTTAGTAATCTAAGAAGAAATATTTTTCTGACACAAAAGTCTTCTTAAAAAAATTATAGAAAAGTCTCTCGGTAAGTGATAACATTTTGGTATGGACACACACACACACCACATCCATCAAATAACACTTTATTCACTTGCTTACGGATAAATAAAAGGACACAGAACGAATGCGAAGTTTTTTTATTTTTTTCACCAAACTCCATTCCATGACCTCATTTATTAAATCGGGCGATGAATCATTATCCTTTCATCGCTAATAGAAAATACAGCTTAATCTCAACGAGATCAAACATTCTCTCATAAAGAAATCTGATTTCCACGTTCCTTCGCCATTAAGTGGAGGAGGAAGACTATAGAGGGTCGTGGACGGACCACCCAACATCTCCAGGCCTAGTGATGGATTAGGTCTATCCCACAATACCAGCCTTAGTGCGGCCCTTCCTATCTCTTAGGCACGGCCGGTGTATTATAGAGTTAATTAATAACCCTCCAATTACCATACCATAAACAAAGCAACAGTTAAATGCGGCCAGTCTTCCATAGTTTACGGTGGGAACTTTCTCTCAGTATTGCCGTTTCTGCTTCAATTTCTGTTTTTTTTTCTCTCTCTCTCTCTCATGAGTGCGCGGATAGGATTGGAATGAATACTTATTTGCGTTCCTATGCCTTTGTGTAAATCAGATGTGTCCCGAAGATTAGAAAAAGTATTATATCTTAGATCAAAAGTTAATTATCGAGATAAAAAAGTTTTTCGAATGTGTTGACCCAAGGGGTGCTAAAAATAATAATAATAATTCTAGTGAATGTGTACTCTCACATCACAACTTCTCTGACGGCCAAACAAAAGCAGCAGTGTACTTGTCTTTGTACACCTAGATGAAGAATTAAAATAAACTAACAATGAAAAACTAGTCAGAAGGAGTTTGCATATACTGGATAATGAACGACGAAAAACAAGTGGGTCTGGTGCAAGCGGCAATAGGTCAGAATGAATCCGGAAAGCCAGAAGTAGATAAGGGAGTTGGGGAGTCAGTAGAGTGGCACCCACACCCAATTCACCTGGGCTGGACAGACCTTTATTCATTCGCGTTAGGTTTACCTATTTCTGCACATACCGGGTCGGTATCCATAGCTGCATATATCAAATTTTTCTATGCTCACCTAACTTATACCCTAGTGATATCATGGTATGGTATTACGTTGATTATTATCACAGTAACTTCACATAATTGTACATTTACATTTTTGTAGGCAAGGCAACAACCAAAACAAAATTATGACCATAAAATGACGAACAATAATGATAACTATACTCTGTCCATCCGCCTGTGGTGTTTGCTTATGGTAACACTGCGTCCCGGGCTTTAGATACTTACATTCAACAATGATAATAATATCCTATTTCAAATATTAACGGTGTAATTAGCATACAGTAATTTATTAAAACACTTTTCAGTTGCAAATGTACACCCAGATATCCTTTTAATTACCTAAAACTTACACATAGCGTAATTATAAAAAGCCCGGGACGCAGTGTTACCATGCGAAAACACCACAGGCGGATGGACAGATGGAAAAAAAACATAGTATAGTAAGGATAACGAGTGAATAATTTTGCCAAGCCAATAGGTTAATTTCCTGTATACAGTGCATCATTTATGGTTTGTCTCACAAACAGAAGAACACTGTCTTTTTCTTTCATCGCACACCATTGGTAGCAGTAGTTAGGAAAGCACTAAAAAAAACTGAGCCAGATACAGACTTGGCTCCAAATTAGGTCCTAATAAGTTCCGAGTCTTCGAAACTTTTCACATGAATAAAAATAATGATAAGAATCCAAACATAAGTTTTCAGATAATTCTACAACAGACAAGAGACAAAGACACAAGCTGAAACGTAAACATAACCTCTTTGTTAGAGGTAATTAAAGCACAGCTAAAGCATTTAAGTGCGATGAATCTAACATCCGCCCTTATTACACTGACAACTATCGCTCCTCCCACAGGTGGTAGTAGGCCGTAAAATATTAATGTCAAATGACAAATCCATTACAGTTAAAGGATAAGGAGAAAGGAGAAAGTGGAGACTTACATTCAATGCTGCCTTTATATTAAAACTTGAAACTGGTCTGACAAATCGGACAGCATTAGTTTTTACAAATGAAAGTTTGAGAGGCAAAACAACAAAATATGTTACTTCCCACAAAAATCACGCTAAAAAATGAGCCCGATTATATACTAATCTAAGTCATATGTTAATGGTGAACATGAGAAAATCTTAAAAACCGTTTTCCACCAAAAATTCAAAATTTACAGAAATAGATATTTTCCCTAACAGCAGCTGTCAAATCTGAACCAATCTATAACCAGTCCCAGTATATGTGAAGAGCAAGGTATGTGCAAAATATGCCTAAAATATAAAACTAATTCTGTAGGGCACATATTACATAAATATAAAGATTTTACCAAAATTATAGTTGACAATCCTTTACCATCTTATCTGAATGATTATGGTGAGTGAGTGAATGTTATGGGCTAGACTTGAAAAAAAAAAAAAAAAAAAAAAAACAATCTTAATGACATAAGCTGGGGAGTCAACAATACGATGACGGCTTTACAAAGAGAGACAACAAGAGAGGGACTACTGATAACATACTGGTTATTGTATATCCAACAACTTCTTATGAGATAATTAATATAGATAATAAAAAATTATCCTGAGTCCTAGTAGGTTATAAACTTCATTTTACTAACAAGCTAATGCTGGCATTTTACCAGTCTATACATAAGTACCATGAGTTTATATTAGCGATTACACAAAAATTCAAGACTTTAACGAGGGATACTGTGGTAATTCTAACGGTTCATTACCTGAAGTTACAATTCCACAACAACCATTTCTCAACATATGCAATTACTAAGTATTAAGTATTATACAAAGACGATACAACAATGTTAAACAAAAACTGGCTCTCTCTCTCTCTCTCTCTCTCTCTCTCTCTCTCTCTCTTCTCTCTCTCAAGTCGGTTACTAACAAAGCAGCATCAAGTTCCAGAACCAACAACATTCAGTGTTAAGATATAAATTAAGGAATAATCTCCCAATTGTGCTTCTCTGCTTTAATTGACACATACCTCTAAGCCCATATAGAGTTCAAGAGATGCGTTCACTAACCGTAGCTTTCCTAACATTCGACCTTCCCATACGAGAGAGAACATTATTACAATAAGATTCTCTCTCTAAGCCACAGAAGCTAGGGAGAATAAATTCAATCTTTCATGTTACTTCAACGATATGTCCATCTTAAGAGTTCTCGTGGATTTAAAAAATAATTCGAATTTCATTCTGCCGAAATAACGTAAAACTGCAGCACTTGGCATCTGTAGGTTACAATCAACCGTCCACCCATTGCCAATCAGGGAGCAGGTCTCTAAAAGCCTAAAATGGACAAAACTGCAACATCTAGCAACTGTCATTTGTCAGCCTTCCACCCATTACCGAACGTTTATAAACAGCCCTTGTCACCTCCCCCTTACTAGTCCAGAGTAATTTCTTCAACTGACTGCTCTCTTTAAGAGAATAGGGCTTACCTTTGAAAGGCTACACTTTCTCTTCATTAGTCCTTCCAGCATAACAAGAAGATATCCTAATATATATTTATACTGCAAATGACAGGTTTACCGACAACAAATGATAAAACATTTTTCCCTCGTGCAATATGCTGTATGAATACTGACAATAAAAATATCTTAAGTGTGAAGAACGAATTTTGCTTTTTCAAAAAAAAAAAAAAAAAAAAAAAAAAAATTCACACTTTTACTCGGACCAGATTTTTTCTATACCGTACAATGCCTTACGAAAATTGATGCAAATATAAACGTCTACATGAAAGTCACAAACTAATTCTATTACCTTATTTAAATCAATAAGCATCAGTAACCGAAGTCTTTTATTTCCAAGGATTATACTCAAATAGTAGTATAATACCAAAAATAATAACAAAAGTATCTTACAAACGAAATTTATGAAATTCACTTCACAAATGCGGATCCTCTTAAAAGGCTTTATGAGTTACATAAGGTTTATATGTCCATTGTTGATTCACTTATCTCGCAGCGACTACGGGTACTGATGACGACTTCTTCCTTAACCAGTTCCAATGGTATTTTCAATATATACTATCCTCTACGCTAATCTCTCCATCAAGGTCCTTTTGTACAATCTGTATTTTAAATGACTTTGCAGGCAAATCAACCCTTTAGCCCTTGACCTCCCAATTCGAAATTGCTTTCTCTATCTATTCACTAGATGGGGCTCATGTATAAAACCCATTAATTAGTTAACGCCAACACTGCATCGACAATATCTACTACCTATTTCTCTGTATCCTCTCCCATCCAACATTACAATCATTCTTCTGAAAATGGAATCCCCTTACTCTACGCATTCCGAATTTTACTATTTAAAATACTTCAAGCTTGCTTTGAGGGAGATATATAATTCAAGTACCAAAATAGGAGCTTTAAAACCACGTTATTTAAATTCATGGAAATTTTTCCTAAGAGGCAAATTACAATATTTTAATGCTGATCTTACCCACTTGTATCTAAAATCTGTTTGATTCTCATTATCAAAATGTTTCTTTTGTTTGTTCTGGCCTTACTTATCTTTTCAAGATATAAAAGCTGCTTTTTATGTCTTTACAAGATATACCACCAACGAACCCGTTTCTTTTAGGTACACTTTCTGTCTTAAAATCTTCATGTCTTTACTGCGGGTTATTATTTCACTCACTTCCACTGAGGTGACCGAACCATCCTCTACTGATCTACTGATCAGAAAGAGAGTTCAGCAAGCACATGTTTCTTTCTATGCAGAGTCAGGCCGAGAAATTCTCTCACAGCTTAGTCCATTAACAATCTAATATACTATATCATATATTTCTGAGGAATATGTAAAAAAAAGTATAAAAAAAAAATCAGAGGGCAACGCCTTTTCTCATGATGACCATGAGATACTTCACAGTCAGTACAGGGTTTGTATGACAGTAAAAATTTTATCATCAATAAAAAAAGAATATAGGAGCTGTACTGAATATTGACACTGAATTTACGAAACATTAGTAACAACAAACTATGGTGCTAAGAAATTTCCATTCATACCAAACGTACACTTTCATTATGATTCCTATGCCCTAATTTTTCCATAGAAAACACGACGCTGTAGTTATGTCATCCCAATTACTGACTAATACTTTCTAGAATCTCTTAATCGATTTACTCTGACTACTTGACAAAGGAAAAGACCAAGGTGAGCTTTGCCATTTCACCGATACTTTATTTCAATGTGACCTGAGTGAAGCATTTTAGTCAAGAAAGACACGTTTCTCTTTTCATAGCCGTGACTTATATCCGTGATCGCACCAAGTGCGTTTTAAAAATGTCGAACATTCTGAAAAATAGTATCTCAATTGAAAACATCAAACATTCTGAAAAAGAGTATTTCATTTATCAGAACTGTAATGCAGCATTAATGAAACAAATAAGTTATACATGCCTCTGGACACTTATAAAACTAATTTGATATTGTATTGGATGGAAGCAGAAATTAGTTTTGATCTAATATAAAATTTGTAGCCTCAAAAGTGTTCTAACTTAAGATACCTTAAACCCTCAAATTCTTTAACCAACTACCTCAAGCAGTAAGGGAGGCATTTCTATAAGAGCGCACGGATAGGCAATATGCAAATAGAAATCGTACATACAATGCAACACTGAGAGAGAGAGAGAGAGAGAGAGAGAGAGAGAGAGAGAGAGAGAGAGAGAGAGAGAGAGAGAGAGAGAGAGAGAGATGTAAAGCAGTAATCTCTAGTCAACCAAAACTGCCACTTACATTCAGGAACTTTCTCGGAAGCGAAAGACCTTAAATGTAAACATGATAATGTTTATTTTATGTTAACAGACCCCAGTTATCTTTTTCAGGTAAGTATAAACCATAGAATATGTAAATCTATGGAATAAGAATAGGAACCACAGGCTATTACAGTCCCAACAGAATACTTGGCCCTTTCGAAAGTTCCTCTTCCAATTGTATTGCAGTTGGAACATCTATTAAATAAGATGAGCTTCCTTGTTGGGGTTTTCCTTAGCATCTGGAACAACAAGCTATTGAAAACTCTGACATTTGAAGTCTTCAATTTACACACGCTCTCTCTCTCTCTCTCTCTCTCTCTCTCTCTCTCTCTCTCTCTCTCTCTCTCATCAATTTTACCTCATTCTTCCATACATACGTGTATATGGAATTTCTTTAATATGAAAAGCATGAGTAAAACCTTACCTATTTCAGATGTGGGTCAATGGGTTGGTATGGAATAATATCACTCTTTTCTCCTTTTAGCCTTCTATTTTCTCTTCATACTTTCATTTATTTTCTCGTCTCACCAGAATCCACATATGAAGTCAGCCAGTAGCTGATTGCCTAAAAAGGGGCCCTTGTTATCTCTTTCACCTGTCCACCATGTACACATTGTTGCATCCATTCACCCAAACTGAGCCAAGACAATCCCCATCGGACCTTCAAATGTCCTTACCCCCAACCCCTACAACCACCCTCTCTCTCCCTTACCGGAAAAAGACACCAGAAAGGTGACGTCACCGCGGTATAGTTATCACCAATTTGGCGAATCTTCCAAAGCACTTACGGCTCTTACCATCATCTACAAATGAGAAATAATTCCATGACTTTACGCGTTTGAAGAAATTGAAAGATTAGTTGTGCCCTGACAAAGAAGTCTTGTTTTTGAGAAATCGCCCACCTGTTTGCCTACCAACAAAAGAGTAAACAGTGAAGGGGCGTCTATTATGCTATGGCTCATTAATTCAGGCCAAACACCCATCGCTATTTGCTAAGAACATATCTCGAGACATGATTCTTTTAGAATTATGTTTGGAGAGAATTTTTCAAGTGGTTTTGATAGCGAGACGCAGAGGTTGCCAGTCAAAAGACTGAAGGGAACAACTTGCATCTTATTTGGCTGAGGTTACATCGATGGAGTAAGAGAGAGAGAGAGGGAGAGGGGTCTGAGGGAAGGTCTCCAGTAAACCACAAAGAGAGTAGGAACAGTCATTTCGCAATGCAGAGTTACAATTATAGGTGGTAAAAGTGAAGCTGGGTAAAAAAAATGATTGCGGAAAATAAAAGTTAAAATACCAAAAATAATAATAAAGGTTAAGAATACATAAGTAATAGAAACTTGACACGAGGTACTTATCAGCGTTGACGTCATTCATCACCATTCAACTTTTCAGAACTGATGTATGTATTGACAAAACAATAAATTTATTTGGTCGTGTTGGGACATGAGACAGCACGGTTCACGAAGGCAGATTTGTTTACTAAGGTTCAGGGAACTTTATTTTTGCAGACGAAAAGAATAAGAATTAATATGAACATTTCATGATCACTAAAACGAAACTAGACGGCTGAGAGATTATAAATACCGGGAGAAATAAGAACACTGAATGTTTTCAGATGATTTTATATTCATGTACATTCGGGTCTGAGGAAAGAAGCACTGAGTCACAAGAACATCTATCAATCAGTCTATCTATCTATCTATCTGTCTATCTATCTATCTATATATATAGTATATATATACATATATATACAGATTTATATTATAATATATATATATATACTATATATTATATTATATATATATATATATATACAACATATATCTAAAGGAACATGTTGTCACCAACACATCATGTCTGCAAATGAAATTCCGATCAAAATAAACTTACAAATTATAATGAAAATTAAAATATACTCAGAACGTTGAAACAGAGAATGAGTAGAAAACTACCTATTCAAGAAGAAAGACAGTGCTGACTAAAAACGGTAAGGTCTGCACACAACATAAACTTCACGCCAGATAGAGAGGAGATGACAGGTGGTTTTTTGTTGAGTTTAAAACAAGGTGATAGGTGCCACTATCCTATATATATATATATATATAATATATATATTATCTATATATATATATATATATATATATATATATGCAGAAGCCAGGTACTATGTCGTACCTCTAAGTAAATGGGGATTTTTTAGTGAACAAGACCACAGTTGATGGTCGAAAGCTTTAATCCTGTACAAGAAATAGATATTTTAAACTACAAGAGGATTTTACTTCATTGTGGATTGTATCCCCATATATATATATCACAATATATATCATTATACTATTAATATCTATATATATATATTATCTATAACGATAATAGAAAACCGATATTCTCATAGATATATATAAACTATATAATATATATATATATAATAAATATATATTATATATATACTATATATATGGAATGTATATCCCCAATAGTAAAGAAATTTGAAGCGGGTTCACATTCTGTTTCGGAAATATAAAATCTTCAAAGATATTGTTTTGCACTAAAAAAAAAAAAAAAGCTCATTCACAACACTTCAATCAAGACTGGGAAATCACTTCAATTATGTGGCAGATCATCTGAACTTTCTGTATTTTCCCGAAAAAAATTTATTGTTTTGCTGACGAAAAATAAATATATATATATAAATCCTTATTGCTTTTATACAAAGAAATTAGCACAGTTTACCTATCTATTTTCTAAGACATAAACAAAATTAATAGTTCAAAAGATCCACTCACTGCCGAAAAGTCTTACCGTTCACAAGTTTCTAACTTGTTTCTTACAGAGAAAGTCACCAGAGTTGTTAGGTGACCTGCAAATGTGTCCATGAAATAGATATTCACGAATAAAAGGTTTTTACTTCTAATTTTCTACAAGGGCCCCAGTAGCTGACCTACATAAAGCAGTAGTAGGAAAATCAGACGATAGACACATTGACATTTGAGAACATTTCTTCAAACAAATATACATTTTCTAACATACGATTAATTTCCATTAATCGAATCATTTATTTAGCAAATCATACCAGTTATCATGTTTCTCAAAATGCTTAACAGAGCATTTTACTTCGAAGCTTTCTTTTCACGAAACAAGTAAATGTTTACCATTCTCATAAGCAGAAATTCATACAAAGTAGCCCATCCTCTAAGACATTCATCGTCATGAAAAATTAACATATATCGAAATTTTGCTAAAAACAAACGATTTTCCATTATCAGGAGCTATTTGCTCATACGCCAAAGATGACGTTCAGAGTAAACGACATTTATGGTAAATGATTTGATCTTAAACGTCCGTTAAAATTGACTCGGGGAGCAGTATACGCCAATTTACGGTTTTCCAAACAGAAGGAAAAACAAACATGACAAATAAAGGAAAACTGCAAATAACCAAGACAGGAAAGAGGAACGATGCTACTGAACAAATACAAAGGCAGAGGGAAAACGGTGAGAACGAAAACACTGACAAGAAGAGGTAAGAAGCGAGGAACAAAACGAAATGATGCGGATGAGAAGAGCAAACGGAGGAGGAAACGGTAAGAAGGGAGATTAGAAAGCAGTTTTACGTAAATCAAAACGGCGCGGGGGGTAAATACACGAAAGATGCGGTAAAGGAAGAGGATTTCAGCGGTCTTTAAATGTCTCCTTTTTTTCTTTCTTCCTTTTCCATAACCTCGAGGGCGTAACTGGGCTGTCAACCACTACTGGGTCACCTGCCGCGTTGACCTCTGGAGGTCACGGGTAGGAGAAAAAATCCATAAGGGAAGTCGATTAATTAAAGATGAACCTTATAAACAAAAAGAGAGGTAATCGTTCCAAACTCTCTCATCCTTAATGCTTTCCTAACCGTTCCTTAAAAAAAAAAGGAAAAAAAAATCCAACCTCATTAATTGTATACATTCATCATTCCACATTGTCAAAGTCTTAATCATTTCTGCTAAACGTTCTTGTAGCGGTTACATAATGGTGAGAAACCATAAGACTGAAAATGATGCATCACACCAAAGACAATATGCATCTCTATTATATGAAAAGAATCAGTTAAAAAATTACAATTTAACTTTTACACCATCCATTTATAATTTTAAAAGGTCAGTTGAAAATATGTATCTCAATTATTTGCTAGATATATCACTAAACGGGGGCTGGTTGAAAAACATACCAACCATTTATAACTACAAAAACCTATAGTAAAAAACTGTATTTCTAATTATTCTTTAAGAAATCTATTGAAACATATATGATATATATATATATATATATAATATATATATATTATATATATAACCATATTTCAAAAATACCTCCATTCCATTTTTTTTAAACTAAGTAAGTTTACAATCATGTAAAGTAAATGCGACCATACATGGATTAGAAAGTCCTTTCATAAGGGAAGCAATTGCATGCATTATGAGCATGTGTTTCTGCAAGCGTGACGAAATGACAGGACCTTAATGCATGTAATTTGAAATTAAGCTTTTATTCACTGTTCGACTAAGGTGATATCGCCTATTCCGTTAAATTTCTCGAAAGAAAATGAATCTCTAATATCCCTTAAAGAAGGAAGACTGAAAATGCCGGGCGGGTATCATCATTTTTCGAAAGACACCCCACGGGGCGACAGGTATATTACACCTGGACCGGTGGTAAATTCCTCCTTAAAAATTGTTAAGAGTATTAAATTTGTCTTTGCGTTTCAAGTATAATTAAGAAATGGTAAGAAACTCAAAGTTTTGTGAAGATTATTACTGACTTCGAGGAGAGAGAGAGAGAGAGAGAGAGAGAGAGAGAGAGAGAGAGAGAGAGAGAGAGAGAGAGAGAGAGAGAGAATTATACAAATGAATGATTATTATTGAAGTAAAACCAATTTGCACAAATCGAAAACCAAAACCTATGTAAAGTAAATATATATTTATACCTTTTGCACTAAATATAAAATAAAACTATTTTCTATACATATTTACCTGGAGAGTGTATATGACTGCATTCTATCCCCTGGTATTTTCAAGTCACTTCGGGAAAAATAAATTATTCATTCAAGATGATTATTCCAGCTGCCAAAAGGCTGAAAAAAACAAGCTAATTACCAGAAATAACCTTTGTGAATACACAAACAATAATACTTGCCAGTATAATACTATTCTACCTGTTTTCATGAGAATAGGAAAAACGTTGCCTTGGCTGTCTTCCAATATATATAAAACATCGTATTCTTAAACAGGGGTGGCTCCAGCAAGAACGGTCACAGCGTCACTCATATTATTCTAAACACCAAATCTAGGAAGAACAGGTTATGCAGAAAACATCGTAAAATTAACCACTTTAAACATATACTTATATCTATATAAATATAAATGCATATATGTGTAATATATAGATAGATATATATATATATATATATATATATATATATATATGTATATATATATATATATATATAATGTGTGTGTGTATAAAGAACAATATTGAAAGCAATATGTATAATTATGCACATACACATTCTACTTGAAACAGCGGAAGCTATTCCTTTCCTTGCTCTCTCTCTCTCTCTCTCTCTCTCTCTCTCTCTGCTGTTCTCATTATCCCTTTCTTTCTCCGTCTCCAAAAATCTTTTTGTGAAGCTGTAGCTAAGAAAATCCTAAATGGACACAAAACAAATCTTCGCCTACATAGCTCAAGAAGCATCACGGCCCGCGGCAACGTTAGACAATGATAATGTATGTCATTGTTACTAATTGTGTTTTTTAAACCTAAAGAAGAAGAATCAATTTTACAAACAATTTCTAGTTCTAAAAAACATTTGTTGAAGTTATTTTGTTCCTTATGTTATTTGAAAACTAAAATAAAAATTACAATACGTTTAAATCAAAGATATTACTATCAGTGTAAAATAGCAAAGAAGAATTACTGACGATTTAAAACATATTATGAAAGGGAAGGCGAATACTGTGAAACTGAGATTAAAGTGCACGCTTGTAAATCACTGACAATACATAGATAACGTTTTGAAAAAAACAGTACCGTATGCCAGAGTCTTATGTTCTGCTGTTTTAAAACAATACAAAGAAAATATAAACAATATGAATCATAAAAACAAAATTTAACTGCATTCAAATGGACTTAGACAATGCATAATTTCTTCTCAAGTTTCACAGACCTCGCAGAAACCTAGTCATTAGAACGTCGACCCTCTTTTGATATACTACACCATTCACCTAAAACTTTTATGAAATCTGGGCCTTCTTGGATACTTCCGTAACACTCATCCCACCATTATTTTCATATTGTTAAAATCTATCTCTTTTCTTTATGGTTTGTTCAACTAAACACACACACACACACACACACACACACACATATATATATATATATATATATATATATATATATATATATATATATGTATGGTATGGATGTATGTATGATGTATGTATGTATGGTATGTATGTATGTATGCATGTATGTATGTACATATATTTATAAGTACACATACTATGTATTTATACATATATATATATATATATATATATATATATATATATAATATATATATATATATATGTGTGTGTATACATAATATATGAGAGCCTTAAACCCAAACGAAGAAACCCTGACTGACATGGTAGGATTCGAACTCAAATATATTTCAAGAATGAGCGAAGGTTTCTTCTTTTCCTTCTTCATTTAAGCTCAAGACTTTAACCCACAAATGTAAATTATGACAATTCACGTGCTGGTATAGAGAACAATTACTATCTCACAGAAAGGTATAAAATGCAATTGTGTTCGGTATACACAAGCGCACACAGACACACACACACACACACACACACATATATATATATAATATATATATATATATATATAATATATACATATATATATTTACATAGTACATCCGTAGTAAACACATATTATTGCCATCATATATCACAAGGCAAATTTGCCCTTCTGTGAGAAACTAATTTTTGCGCTGTCGTCTCTTTGTTCTTAAAAGCAACTCGAGGATCGTCATTAATTGCATTTTGGGTCTGTACAGGGCATCCGTACCAAAGATAGAACATTTAACTGCCTTCGCTGCACATAAAAGCCAGCTTACAACTCCTTTGTTAAAGCTGGACTTTATGGCACCGTATCTATTGATGGGTTCTCCAGTCATGTTTCCTGTGTTGCCACGTACATGAGTGTGCTTCGACTTGAACAAACAAGTAAATACGATGAACTAATCTGATTATGTAAACAAGTTCTCCTTTAACTCTTAAAATCGGTGTGCGATGTCAACGCTCCTAACTTGCATCAAACTTTACAGTTAGAAAGAAAAACAAAACCCGTCCAACAAAAATAATAAGTTACGCTAATTGTCTTAATCATGCAATTTTTCTGTAAGTTAATTTCTTACAAAAATACCTGGAAGAATTATAACTGTAAAAGTAAAAATATAAATAGCCGGGGTGATCATTTGCTGTAACATTAAAGTCAACGAACTATCTTATGTAAGTGGATGATTTACTTTTAGCATTTATTATTTCTACAACAATGTCATTCATCGAATTACAATCAAGCCAAACAAATAATGTAACTGAACTGTTACTTAAAACAAGTCCATGAATCTCAATACTGAACACTTGAAATCAAGGCAGTGTTTTATTCTCTCCCGTAAATGGTATCTTGTATAATAGTTTAACACTAGATCTACGTTATTTACTGTATTCAAGAACTGATTAAAAGAGAGAATGAATAAATTATCATGACTTGTTCAGCTGGTCTCTTACCATGGTTTATGTTACAAGTGCATTGGTAACACTGTACATTAGGACCACTAAAGGTGATCCACCGAGGTCGGTCAAGAAGCAACCCCCCCCCCCCCCCCCCCGCCCCCATTGCCCCCCTTACACCGTTGACATGTTCCCGTTTCTCGCAGGTAACTCACGGATTGTGGATACCCTTTCCTTCGACCTTGACCTGTTGTAATCCGCTGTGGCATTTCCTGATTTTCCTTTTCTTATAAACAACAGAGTTCAGAGATAACGCTTCTTTTGCAAACGAGGACATATGAGCATAACATAAATCAAGACTTAAATATTAACTGATTCCAGTTAATCATTTTCATTAATTTCAGGGCTCTTTTGTATTCTTTTGAAAAATTACGAAGTTTTTTGCCTTTTGCCCTTATATTTTACGTATTACCGAGGCTCATCGTGACTGCTTGACTGTAAAATACAGAGGTCCTAAAATGGAAAAGATTGACCTAGGACTACTGACCCTAACCTATATGCTGTTTTATCAATAACTAATTGCAATATTGCCATGAATTATCATAGGTGTTCAACCGAGGTCGGTCAAAAAAAGGTGCCCAATCTCCTTACACCGCTAACATGTTTCCGTTTCTTGCAGGTAACATTACATTAGAAACAAGTTTAAAAAATGTTTATTTGGTAACGAGTGTAACCATGCCGTAAAAAATGATAGCATTATAAGAGACAGGCAAATATATTCTATGGATAGTAAAGTCCTTGTTTGGACTTACTTAACCTGGAAGTCTGCAATACATGCATATTTTAGAGGCAGGCCATGGGCATTACAGGCTGGCCCAAAGCGAGGTTTCCTGTAGACTGACTATCTTTTCAAGGTCTGCTTTGTAGAAACGAATACCTGTATATATATTAAGCTACTTGGGATTCACTTCAAGTCCGAGTTTTCCATATCTGCTACATCGGTACATGTTTAAAATATTCCTTTCGACCTTTATTGGAATATTGCTTTCTCGTCTGGAAGTCAAAATGATCTCTTGGCATTTATTATTTATTCTTTATTGGCAATACTGCTCAAAATGGTAGTTTCCGTTTTCCGAGCATTGAAAATTAGGCAACCGTCACAAGCCTTCTTCTAGCTTAGTGGACTTACAAAAGCCTAATTAGGATTTCTATTGTAGTATTCAGAGCAAGGGCTTGTTTTAATCAGCGCGCGAGCTACTTGTTCGCCCTACATCGCCAAAGTTATTTCCCTGAGGTGCCAAAAACCGCAGGTACTCGTTCTCTAAGTAAATGGCAAGTAAAGTGATTCTCATGCTTAAGGGAGGGTGTCATTCTACCCGGCAATTTCATGGTTATGTGTTTTAATTCGTTTTTATTAGTTGATCCTCACATGGTGTGTGAATTCACTTGGCTATCTTGTTAATGTATCTCCATGGACATTTATGCCGTTTCTCTTCTATTCTCCTGGTTATGATTATTTAACTACAAATAATTTGAACTACGAAAAATCCTGTATGAATGATTACAACGTACCAAAAGGAATAATAGAGAAATTAATAAATTGTGACCTGAAAACCCCACAGGAAGGTATGATATATATATATATATATTATATATATTATATATATATATATATATATATATATATATACAACACACACACACACATATATATATGTATATATATATATATATATATATATATATACACACACATATATATAGTATATTTATACACACATATATATAGTATATATATACATATATATATATATATATATATATATATATATATATATATTATAAACATACACATACACACATATATACATATTATAAAACGCGAATTTTCATATTCACGAATATTTCGCGGTTTATTTACAAGGGTTTTCGACGAACATATATATATATATATATATATATATATATATATATATATATATATCTATATATATATATATATATATATATACATACATACATATATTCATATTTATATTTATATGTCTTCTTGTGGAGTTTCTCAGGTCAAAATTTATTCATTTGTCTCTTATCCCCCTCCGGTATGTTGTAACCATTCAGACACGATTTTTTTCCTTCGATTATTCGTTAATATTGAAATTAAATGTTCTTTCATTATCTTTATGTATCCTAAAGATCGATAATTGTAATCAAAGGTTCTCGTATGTTGTTTAAATTGAGAACAATTGGTGACCCGAAAACGAAAAAATGGCTTATAAGCATACTAATGTAAAGCAAATTTGAACAGAATTAATACAAACAAGCTATGTAAATGCACAATTCTCGAGCAAGACAGAACTTAAGTTTCTTTCCACGCAATATTATAAGACATCTTGCTCAATAACCTGAAAAGTCAAACACGACAAAAGCTTCTACTTAACAGGGTAACCTGTAAGACAAGGTATAGAGAGAAGAAAAAAAAAAGGGGCAGTGAAAGGGAGGAAGCTCAGCAACATCAAGATGATGAAACGTGGAAGATACCCGCTTTTAGTCAAAGGCTCCGGGAATAAAACTGTCACAGATGCAGAAGAAGCTGACCATAAATTTCGCGCAAGACCAAGAGGCCGCTGATCTCGATTTTTGAAGAAGGCACGAAGTCGCTATGCTAGCAATATTTTTACGATCACAGAAAAAAAAAAGGCTAAATCTTTAACTTACGCATTAGCCCAAAGGTTAACGATATATTTTGACTTACGGACCCTCGGCATAAAGTTCACATTGGGTTGTCTGGTCGGTGTTTCAGATGACATTCATTGACAATGTTCTGGAATCTTAAAAGTTATTTGTACCTTCAGACCAGGAGAAGAGAATTAACTAAACACAAACATAAGCAGAAAGAGAGGGATAGTGGGGTCGGGTTTTCAAAACAAAAAATGTTAATCTAAACACGTCAACACACAAAAGATACAACGACTGCTTCAGCAGGATTAGGCCACACAAACAAAGCGCGCATGAAACAGACATGGCTTCACAAGAGAAACGATTTGTCTAACCATAAAAAAACGATGATTTCCTCAATACCTGGCAAAGTGAAAACTCTTAAAATACTCATTTCACAACGCTTTCAAGTTATAAAATGTGTCTATAAAATTACTACGCCTTTAAAGACATGTTATTGACTGCTCGATCAGGCAAATACCGTATCAAAATCAGCAATGATCATGTAGCATATGATGAAAATCGCAAATAAACGACGCCTAAAATATGAACCCAAGATGAACAGACCGTAGCGAAAGTCTCATCAAATTTGCGAAAGGAAATTTTCACGATCGTCATCAAATTTTCCAAACTTTATTAATTGAGGAGCGATTTATGTTTAAAGCCTCATTAACATAATATCGGCATGGTATGAAAGGTTTTACTAGCGTGTACTTATTAGAGAATAACATTGTTTATGTTGGACACTTGCGTTAGCCTTATTTTTTCCAGGACCAAGAACACCACCCAGGCAATCTGCTTCTCTTAAGGACGGCGATTCACTGTGCAACAGAGTAAGAGTTAATAAACGGAAAGCGAAAAATCTTGTTATGAAAATAAGAAAGCATAACTAAAAATGTGAAAAAAATGTAAGGACTTGAAATTTCTAAAATAAACATTTTTGATCGTTATTTGCATTATACACCAAACTTTCTTTTGTTTGTTTGTTTATCCAGAAATATTCCCATATAAACATTATATCTGTGTAAAATGTTTAACCGGTATTACCAATCTGTATTCATTACAGCGATCGAAACAATTCCTTGACACAGGACATGATAAAGGAAATTCCTCATTAACAGTAACACTGGTTGTCCCTCATATCATTAATCGTTACTTCTAATAAAAAAATGATAGCTTAAAATACTCCGATGAAGAATTAAAAGTCTAAATATAACGAAATACACATTTAAAAAATAGAGTAACAGCAGACAACACAAATAAAATATCAAAGGAAAATTTTAATGCGCAATATACAAAAATGATTTCTCGCATCACATTTAACGCCTTGCGTGTGTTTATTTTCGAAAGTTCACCTTCTTAAGAAAAGTCTCAATCACGTCAACCAAATGAGGCAGCAGAATGGACAAATAAAAGAAATAAAAGATCCCTCCCACTTGGTTGACAGATTCCTTTTGACATCTGGCATTACAGGAGTGGAATATCTAATCCCTTGGGATGACAGAACGCTGGTCATCATTCTCTTTATCAGAGAGAGAGAGAGAGAGAGAGAGAGAGAGAGAGAGAGAGAGAGAGAGAGAGAGAGAGAGAGAGAGATTCATGATTAAAGAACAACCTCAAACTTTTGATATAAAAGTATGTGCTTAAGTTCACGATTGTCTTGAATTACCCTATAATAATAATAATAATAATAATAATAATAATAATAATAATAATAATAATAATAATAATAATTAATAATAATAAAAAGACACTTGACGCACGCAGTAGATTTTTTAGCCGCATTCGTTGTTGAAAATATAATTACGAGTAAAACTGTTCAGCTACAGAAAAACAAAAATATCTGAATAATAAACAATGACTATTGCCCTTGCCGTCTTACCTCTACAGCGCTCACAGGACATGTTTATCCGGCTTCTGAAAGGTGCACAGCTCATAGAACTTGAATATTCGCGAGTTTTCAATGTGGATCAGTACATGATGACAATTAAGAAATTACTTTACTTCGCAGGATTCATTGTTCATCTAAAGTAACACAGTCAGGCACAGTTTAAAAGTCCTTACGATAATAATATTCTCATGAAAATAAATTTACAGCTGATCAGTTAATATGATTGTTTAACCTTGGAACTTTCAGTATCCTTGTCCACTCTTTCAATAATTAAAAAGATATATCACTGCTATCAAGAAGATACCAATTATAATAGAATATTTGTTGAACAGAGGCTTGGATATTATTTCTTAAACGCCAGTTCATTGGGGTAAAACCTGGATCCTGAAGTTAGATTTTAACAGAGTCCTATTCAAACTTTCCATCCGGCCACACTTTCCTAGATTAAAGGATTTTAAGTGCCTACTGGTGTGATTCATTTCCATCAGCATTACCAATATTATCATAATTCTTTGGTTTATCGTGGTATCCTCCTAAATTTTTTCTATTTCCCACAACCATTCATTTTTCCATGTAAAATTAAACTACAAATTTCGTAGCGTTCGTCATTCATTATTCGAAACAACGAACTCGAAAAGCACAGAAATGAACTCTAATGTCTCTTCCCTGGTATGAACAAAGTTTAGCTTTTCCTGTCCACGATAATTTTTTTTTTAAATTACTTAACCAGAAATCGACCACCATCTATCTAACCCAGTTCTCTTCCTTTTACTTTAAGAATCTGAAATTGTATATATTTTCCTACAATTGGACTGCAGTAAACCTCTGTTCAAGATAGAATCCACGAAAAAAGTTCATTAACACCATTTTCTATGCTATTCTGAATTTTCTCCTTCCTTAAGTACTATAGCTTAGTGAGATACAGACAACTTTTTCACAAAGTAACAATCTTCAACATTCCCTGTACGGGAAAGCTCATTGGCTAACTTAGGGCTAATAGTAAACTGCAAGGTACTAAACATTACAAACGCTATTCATTGCCTTTTTGCCGAAAACAAATAAACAAACTATAGCAAAAATAACCTTAGAATGCACCAAAATGTATTGAATTAGTCTTTTCCCCCAAGTCAGAGCTGAAAATTTGCCATGAACGTTATGACAACGCATTTAACATACTAGTCACACGCTAGGACTATTATCAACCAACAAACTACTTTTTCTTAAACGTTTTATGATAACTTAGGAAACGATTCATAATTTCCTACGTTTCTTTGTTAATTATATTTACCTTAATATGAAGTTTTATAACGTTACATCCTGTCACAACCAAAAATTAACTATGGTCCTGATCCGTAGGTCGCTCCAACGGACTACAAAACTTTCAAATTAGATGTAGGCCTAAGACTGATCTCAAGCGACAATCAGTTATGAATCAAACGATCGACAGAATCAAATAAATGACAAACATATTTGGCTGCGTATTTACTCATTCAATTAGCAGCTTTCAAGTGTTATACACTTATATTCCTTTTGATATTTAGGATTTCTGTGGGATCACAGTATATCATGCAAAAATGAACTTGGCTATACCGAAAAAATTAAAAAGTGATACACAGATATATGATGATTTACGAATAAAAAATCAATTAAACTATGCATATTTGTTATTGACGCCTCTCTCTCTCTCTCTCTCTCTCTCTCTCTCTCTCTCTCTCTCTCTCTCTCTCTCTCTCTCTCTTTATTATTATATATATATATATAATATATATATATATATATATATATATATTATATATATATATATATATATATATAAGTCATATCACTTTTTCCGTGATTCATATACATATATCGAGCTACAATGTCCTTTAATATCTAATTCGCTCTACCTCGGAATTAATATATTTTCATATATGCTTAACCGAAGGGAATTTTTTCTCGATAATAGACTTGCCTGGATCGGGGCGCGATCCCGGGATCCTTTCAAATCGAGAAAAAATTCCCCTTCGGTTAAGCATATATGAAAATATATTAATTCCGAGGTAGAGCGAATTAGATATTAAAGGACATTGTAGCTCGATATATATATATATATATATATATATATATATATATATATATATATATATATATATATATATATTGTATGTATGTATATATATACATATATATATATATATATATATATATATATATATATATATACGCATACATAAATATATAAGCTTCAGGAGATGTTTTAACAAGAAACAAAGTTGCTGAGATGTTCCCATATTTTTATTTCTAGACTGCATCCAGTTGTACATCCAGGGCCAAACCACTCGTTCGTTGAGAGTTGAAAAAGACTTCACACAAACATCAAGGCCAAGAATCCTAAAAAGTCAGTTCTGCCTGTTTGGACGCCTCATTTATGATTTACTGATAAGAATAAATTAAAGCTAATAAAGTACAGTCAACGAAGCAAAATGCAAGGACTGCCATTAGAATTCAAAACTATTTCAAGAAAATACTTCCTTTCACTGGTGCCTCAACAAAGCCTACGAAAATAACGAAACAGCAGAGAGAAAACATTTTGCAACCTTTGCATACAGAGGTGGGACTGTGAAGGTCTGCAATGAACGATATTTTTGACCTTTCGATGCTCCGACAATTACCTGCGAGATCAGCGTGGGACGTCAGAGATTCTCTGCCCGTCCTTAAGACCCTCCTTCAGGTCTTAAGATGATGACGAGACGATCCTGAAGTACCCTTGATCTGCTTGGGTTCACGAGCTCCTAGGATACTCCAATTTACTTCTTTGGACGTCGACGGAATAAGAGTTGGTGCCCTTTAGCACGACCCAGAATCCTTGTGCCTTTTATTTTGTATCAAAGAAGAGATCTCGACGAATTTACTTTGCACAAAGCCCTTAACCCCTGGAACATATTTCTTTCTTCGGGGTTGACTCCTGCCCTCCACTTTTTCTCTAAAATGATGTTTTGCCATCAATTCCTTGCCCTGTTTGTAAACATTCTTTTTAGTGTAGAGTTTTCGCCATCATGAAAACTCTCAGCCGTGTTTTGTTTATCTTTCTATCACGTTTGTCCTTCAACATGTTGTTACAAACACTTGAACTAAGACCTCCAGCCCATCTCAATATTCATCCGAAGTATTATACTAGTGTATAAGCAACCTCTCGTGCCGATGTCAGTCATGACAAAAATAACATTTCGAATTTGGATTATTTTTCATAAACTATCTTACAACTGCTGTCATCAGCACGGATACACAAGTAACACGACAAAGGTCCATGTCTCTGTCAAATTTGGATAGAACGAATTTCGCTTATCAATACGCCGATCTCTATTATGCCCAACGAAGGCTCAAGAATACTCTTCGATATACTTGGCATTTGAAAGTTGAACAGCGTTTCAGAAATCCTCACCATTTAACGATGAAGACTTTCAAAATCTGCGAACTCAACTCTCGGAGAAATAGCTTAATTTTTTATGTACATTTTCTGACCTAAGATGACATCCAAGAGGCTTTCCAAATATGCCCACGGTAAATGTTTTAAAGTCTAGTCCAAATGCCAAATATTAATTACAACATTCATGTGTGAAGGAATAAGAGAACAAGCACAAGAAGAACTGAAAAGAATTGCTCAATCATGATAATGTCAAAGTAATAGATTCTTTATTGGAATTCACTGCAGTTGATACGGCAACTTTTCGATAAATCGAAACACTGGTAAGTTATGGCAATGCAAAGTAAAGCATTTGAAGAGTATTCGCAATTTCAAAAAGTTTTGTCTAAATTACACTAATGTCTCCAAAGAAAAAATCAATACATACTTAACGAATGAAAATCAATAACACAGCTACAGCAAGAGCTCGAAACTGAATGTAAATAAATTCTGTTTAGAATACAACAAACTTATGTTACCAAATTGTTGATTGATAGTTAGTGTTTGGGCTTGGCTCCCCCTAACCCGAGTCCGAGACTTGGCATTAATGCCGGTCAGTCTCCACTGATTTCTAGTTCAGAGTTGGAATTCTTAGAATGTTCAAAATATGATGTCACGACACCTTCGTCACACGCTGTATATAGTAGCTCTGGCAAGAAACTGGAGAGAGAAATTCAGTTCTTGAAATTTTGAAAATACACTGGCTGGAAATTTACATATATCAACATATAACATTCATAACTTTTAATGTAAACGCTCAAAGACCTACTAAAATTCTGA
>NC_087213.1:77184605-77212105 GCF_015104395.2 Macrobrachium nipponense | reverse complement strand
TGTAAAGATATTGCTAACTATCATTATTACCATCAGCATTATGATTCGGCTCTATCTTACCATTACTTCATAAATGAAATTTCTAAATGACACTCTCATGCATACCTATACCTACGAGCTATTTTAGAGTCAAAACTGGTGATTCCGACATAATGTAACAGTGTTTCTTTGTTAAAATAAGATTATTTTCAGTCTGCAACTTCTTTAATGCCACATGAAATGTTCCAAATTGTTCACATCCGAAAGACAGCGCCAGAGCAGTTCAGCATCTCGAGAATGAAGTGATTGTGCATTATCCTGCAAAACTAAATCCTATTTTGGTTGTGTAAGATGAAACAGTTCAAGACAAAAAATGGCTGAGAGAGAGAGAGAGAGAGAGAGAGAGAGAGAGAGAGAGAGAGAGAGAGAGAGAGAGAGAGAGATGCATAATATGATTCAAGGAATTAGAGTATTACATAAAGGAAAAATAAAATTTGCCCTGACAGGAGAATCTGGAGTCTCACGGTAGAGAATTCAGGTATTCTATGTAATACTTCATCAAAAGCAGATTATTAGGTTTTAAATAAATAAGACGCATTCACCGAGTGACTGGCATTAAATTCAATAGGAGTGCTTGAAACTGTACCTTGGAAACGTGATTGCATCCGTACAATGTAGCGTTTCGCTGAGGGAATTAATTGGAACTGTTACCAAATACATTTTCAGTTCTGTGGAACTAACGTACGAAAACATAATTATCAATATCAGTTCTTTGCACCTATTCATGGAAGATACATGGAACACATACGATTTAAGGACGATTTTAACAGGTTTGAGGAAGAGAACAATTTCTATGCATGTAACTGGGGTTATAAGTTGAAATAAATGCATTGGAAGAAAGGAATAAGTGTAAGAGCATAATGTATTTTTCAAACGTTCATAAAAGCCCAAAGTCTCCGTAACTCAAGGGATAATTCTTGGCATTAACGACTAATTGTTGAGAAGTAAATCCTCATAAATCAAACCCTTGGCGACAATCACAGATTAATAAAAAAAAAAAAAAAACAGCAATACGAGATCACAAAATATTAATATAAAGGGGCGTACACGAGTTCCAAAATAGTATCAGGCAGAGATTTATTTATGCAAATAAATCTCTTTAAAAATAAAACTTTATAAAGAGCCAACCACATCACTGACCAATTAGAACACTTCGGTTTTCTGGGTGAAAATGTTCGCAACTAGGTAACCACTGCGGATAAAAACCTTGTTCAGAATGCTAATCTACAATAAGCATAGAAATACTGTATAGTAATTCTTTTATGTTAGAATTTATAATAAATAAGAAATAAGACAAAACTTAATAAAATAAAAAAAAGACCAGACTAGTTAGTTTGAAATATATGAAAAAGTTTTACTAACCTTTATTGGAGAAGATTCATCAATGATGTAAAAACACATAATATCTACAGATCTTTATTAAACAAAATTTATGGTAAAACCAAATCGGTGGCGTTTGCAATTCACTGTATTAGGAAGGCACCTGGCATTACCAAATAGCGTTTTACAGTGCCATAACAAAAATTTTCAGTTTAAATTTCACCAATACTCGACAAACCATTAAATTAAAAGAAAACCGACATAAACCAAACTTGAGAACAGCAAGTGATAATCTGATGAACAAAGAAAGGAAAAGGGGAAAGGTGACATCTAAAGCTCTTCAAAGATTTAACTAAACAAAGTACGTAAAAATAATATTCCAGCGCACGAGTGCCCTACAAGGGCCAGCTTTCACTCCGTCCCTGTATGAGTCAAAATCGAAGGCAAAATACTACGTAAACAAACCAACGTACCATACAAACAAGAAATGCTACGAGAAACAGCAAACGTCGTTTGTTCGTGAGCTGCTGCTCCGAGCGAGGAGCAATTATCAAGTCACTTCGTTGCTTACGCAGCAACAACAGAGTCAACACGAGCGTCCTAAACAAGACAGTGATGTGGTCACACTTCACTGAATACGATATCAATCCAGCCCCTAAAGGCCAGAATGTAATCTAACATTTGGTGATACGATATGGGACGGGAATGGAAACTGTGAATCACTGTCGCCATGCAGAGCTCCGATACTTTTTCATAACAAAAACTGATATATAAAGCCATACTAGCAGAGCTAAATCTTCCCTTGACAATTACAAACACTTAATCAAATACTGAGAATGAAAAATAATAATTAGATTCTCACTTTGTAATTATTTTTATAAAATGCAAAATTCTTTCTAATTTAGGTGCTTGATATGAGAATCTGGGAAATTACTGTAACCTTTCCCCAATAAAATCACCATCCCTATTATTATCAACATCACAAATAAGAATAATAAAGCAATATACATAAAAAAAATAACCATAATAATCACGGTCTAATAAAGAGTTCTTTGACATGAGTTCTTTTGAAAAATGCGTAACAGGCAAAATAAACATTATATAAAAACATGATGAAATTTCACTACAATTTTTCATACTTGAAAGGTTTCATCTATGCAATATGCCATTAATTAAGTAGCATAGCAATGAATTCTCTATAAATTACATGAAACCACTACTGTAACACTTTCTCATATTCGTGGTTACTGTTATTTTTAACTGAAATACACAAATAAATATTTTAAGATCAAACAAAGTACAATATGAACGGGATAAAACTTGAATCTTCGTTACTTTTCTTTTTCCAGACATTACATTTTAAAATATCATTGACATCACACTATCCACATCACTAATTGCAACTCGAACGCACGCGGATTAGCTCACATGCATTATGTGATTTAAATATTAAACAAATAAACAAAATCAGTGCTACCGTAAAATCCATACCATACTTTGTAACATCCAAAAATGATGAAACATTTTAAAATTAGGAATGAAAGTTGTTTGTACTATAAATAATGGCAATTATAATCAAATCGATTTAATACAGATCTGAGAGAGAGAGAGAGAGAGAGAGAGAGAGAGAGAGAGAGAGAGAGAGAGAGAAACTCGTTACTTCATCCTTTTACCAGCAAACACTACGCTTCATTATCTCTTTCGAAGCTGAGTTTATGGGGTGGATCCCACCCCAACCCCCAATGGCACCCTTTTAGGGACAGCACTTTTCCGAAATCGATTTTCAGACTGGATGAACGTACAATGACTACCGACCAAAACGGAATATGGACAGCTGGACCCACGCAGTGTGGTTCTACTGTTTCCACTTCACCCAGACCTCTCAAAATAACCTGGTCAAATCTCTTCTTCCGATGAATGGAAACGGTATCGGGTTCAACTGACTCTTGGCTGTTGATTAAGGGGGCGTGTCCTCCTCTCTACCTTATCTCGCATTAAGGAATAAATGATAATCTTATAATGACAAACACGTCAGACTGCTCGAGAGAGAGAGAGAGTGAGAGAGAGAGAGAGAGAGAGAGAGAGAGAGAGAGAGACTCCACAAGATCTAATAGCTTCTAATGAGTTTACATTTACCATAATAACCGGTTGGTGTAAAGAGCTGACGACGTCCCAGACAAGATCCTTCGTTGCTCTAGGAATTTATCTCTGTTGCTCATCATCTGCACGTATTAGTTCACTGTTTTGGTGAAAAAAGGAAGCTACTCTCTCTCTTCTCCAAAATCGCTATTCCAAACAAGAGAAAAGATTAAGTCAAACATGAAAATAAATTTTCATGGATGGTTTCTACAAATTAAGTGAAATCGAATTTCTCAACCTCCACTTGGCAAAAGGAGCCTTCTTCGCCTCTTAACGAGGTCAAGCTAGTTCACCCAAGTCTGATATGGAGAGGAAAAAAACGCTTATTACCATCAACATAATCGGTCCCATTTCGAAGAGATGAATTAAAAGAAAGATGTTGCACAATGACTCCGCCCTTGGCAATACACGCAACTGAAGAGGGCAAAGAGAACTAATGGACTAATCATTATCTTCGGCCAAAGATGGAAAGCTATTCCTGAGAGAGAGAGAGAGAGAGAGAGAGAGAGAGAGAGAGAGGAGAGAGAGAGAAATTCCTATTCGTTTAATCAACGATAGTCACTACTGGTTCTATGTATGTGGAAATAAAAACGAGCGGACTTGGATATGCCATGAGAATGAATTAATGTGATTATATTACATATATACCTCTCTGTCACTTTGTATGTACGTTAAATTAGCACTCATATTTTTTATAAATACGAATATACAAAGACACGAATATATATGACTGCTAACTGAAATTAATTTTCTTCTACCACCAAACTGCAGTTCAGAATACTTCTGCTTCTTTTTAAATCATTAAAGGACATTTACCGGTTGGACCCCGTTTTTTCTATTTTTGTTTCTCAGACTGATACTTTATATGTTAAACTTGCTTGTATCCCATACACCTTTACAGACTCTCGAGGTAATTCAGTATTCGTTTCCATTGGCTTTACCTGTATCAGTGATAATCGATAACTTATACTTTATAATAACAAACTTGAAAATATCTAGCTACTTATTTGGTAACTTTCCATAAAATATCATATTACATGAATTTACTTTCTATGTTTCACATTACTGTTAGGCATTTCGGCAATATTAAACTTTATAAGATTAATTGTATCTACACATACGTAATAGTAGTAGTAGTTGAAGAGGTACTACTATGAGATTCGGGGTCTCTGTAACACGGTTTTTTGGACTTTGCTCCTTGTCAAAGCATCGGATGTAGCTGAAAGTTGACATATGTATATTTTACAACACACACAAATTTTGTCAGCATTATCAATAACCTTAACCCGATAGTTTTAATTTTTATAGAGTAAAAATGATCTAGCCGACGCCATGGCCAATGATTACGAGCCAAGAGTCGAAAAACATTCATTACGTAAGCAAGTAAACACCTTTTGACGAAATGTTGCCCCGCCCATCCACCAGGCAGAAACTCCATCTGCTCTGAAACCCAAAGACTTTATGAATGGCGGAACGATACATAGATGTGGTGGGGTATCAGTGCTAGCGTAGTAATACTACTGTAGCAGTAGTGCCGCAACAGTATAGCAGTAATATACATGAATTAAACGTTTAGGCCAACTGCTGGAGATTACCTGGAAAGAATTGAATAATCCGGTACTTTATCAGATAGTGCGAACATCTAAGCGAAAAGAAAGGTAAAAAAATTCCCGGGTGTGATTTCAAATCACCCTTTGTTGAAGAAGTATCCATCCATCTCTTTTCAACTGAAAAGGAATAGAGAGCAATAGAAGAGAGAATAGTGAAGTAAGATAAATACAGGTATATCCTTACTCCTTACGGTACAAAACAGGGAGGGTGAAACAATCAGAGCTAATTTCCAGTTAAAAAATATTGTGCAAAAATTCCCATCACTTTCGTGCTGAAAAATAATAGAGGATAAATTAGACACCACTTGAGTAAATATATCAATAACTCTACGGGAATTATAACTGGATAAATATACAGGCAACAAAGAAGAAAAGATTTCCATTCCTTTGAAGCAGAACGAAAAAAAGATGAGGGATATATTGCACCATACTGCGTTAAGGTGATGAAATGACGCACCGAGGCAACCACGAACGGAAATCATACAATTACGAAAAATCAGCAACTCTCTCTCTCTCAAAAAAAAAAAAAAATAAAATAAAATAAAATAAAATAAATAAATAAATAAATAAATAAATAAATAAAAAATAAATAAATAAATAAATAAATGAAAAAATAAAAAATAAATAAATAAAAAACACTTTAGGAGCAGTGTTAATTCTTCATCGCTGGGACAGACACTTCATCTGCATATCTCAAACACATTTTTCCGTTTCATCATTTCACATGATTTCGGTATTTACTAAAGCCTAGGTTATCTTTAAGGACAAATTTTCAACACCAACCATGAAGTAATGCAGGCAACATCCAAACTCACTCTCTCTCTCTCTCTCTCTCTCTCTCTCTCTCTCTCTCTCTCTCTCTCTCTCTCTGCGACAGACAATAAAAGAAAATTAATGGCTGGGAGAAATTCGCTCCTTATATTGTAGTAACTAGTAATGTGAATTATAAATAACACAAAAATACAAAGCATTTCATCGAGAGTAATAAAAACACCTTAAATGAGCATAAGTTCATAAACCATGATGACACCAACTTTGTAACGCGTTTTACATTTCTTTGGCTATCAAGCGAGCCAAGCCATTTCCCAGCTCACATACGATCTATGGAACAGTATCGAAACCCGAGAGATAGGTAATTGGACAAATAGGTTATGTGAATGTCCTATCATACATACATAACCGTTTTTGGGTTCTGGAAAAATATAAGAGTTTTCTCCTTCCTTCGCTACTTATATTTACGAAATCTTAAAATGCATCCTAGAATTCATCCCAGTCTATTCAGGTTCTGTGAATTTGAGTTTGTGTGAGTGAGATTTTTTTTTTATGTTTTGTGATTCTTTAACTTGTATGCTGTGATGATGATTTGATTTGTAATTTTCTCTCTCTCTTACCCATGAACCGACAGATTCTCAGGCTTTCCACGACTACCACCGCCACCACCACCATCACCGGACCCGATAACAGCGAAGGCAGACACACAGCCCCATTCTTCATGGCGTTGATCACGTCCGCTTGAGCGACGTAGAAATTATCTTTGCGAAAGGGCGTCGTTCTTCATCAGCATATGCCCTCTCACAACATACCCTAACAATGCCATCACCTCTAAAAAACCTCGGGAGACGTATCCATGGGGAAGGGGGGGGGGGGGGTGATGTTCGACGTATCCATGGGAGGAGGGGGGTTTCGACGTCTTTATAGGTGTTTGAAGTTCAAATTGAGCAAATAGTAAATAAGGGTTCCTGTTGCTCATTGTGATGGCCCCTACACTTATCATCACTGTCATCACCATTATAAAATCATTATTACGATTATCAATTCACTCACACTGTAATGGAAAAGAAAATACTATCACTATATCCCCGATCTTATTATGCATTTTTTTTATTATTATCTCCTTGATGGGAGGATAAAATACAGGACATTAAAGTTCCTACAAAATAATCAAAATCCAAGAGAACAATGCAAGTGATCATTAATCAATTGACTGAAATAAAGAAAGAAGGAAAAATGTGTTACACACCCCCAGATTTAAACGTTCATGAAGGCAGACCTTTAAACGCCTTTCGTCAACACACAAATATGACCTGGAGAGAACGTAAATTTGAATGCAGTACTTTTTATTCCAAAAGAGACTGTTCAATACTCGCACCTTTTTATGAGACAGAAACGAAAACTAAAAGTATGAATATGAAAACATCTGAACACGCAGTGTAATGCAATACATTATGGCACAAAAGGAGGCCACATCAAAGACGCATCGGAAAGCTCAATGAAGGATCATTAAAAAGTGTTTATCTTAAGGATGACGATGTTGAAAGAGCAGGACATGATACGGGGTAGGATTTTTTTTATTTATTTTTTTTTTCTTTTACCCTCCTTGCACATCTTGCCCTATCCCTGCCCCCTGACCATTTCCAGACGGTTAAATGAAGGGTGTCGGTAAACAGAAATGAGTAACGCCATTGAAAAGTAACAAAAAAGCATTCATGCATTGAATGAGGGATCTAGCACGTGACAGCATCAAAGACCATTCTTGCATTTTTAAAGCTGAGGTATGACTGACACCCTACTCGAATGTGAAAAGAAGACCAGATTCACGAGTGACTTGTAATGGACAGGTAAAGAAAAAGGTGCAAGTGTCACTATAATTAAAAACTAAGCATACGTTTCAAATTGAGCCTTTTTTTAATTACATTAAAACGGAGAGAGAGAGAGAGAGAGAGAGAGAGAGAGAGAGAGAGATCAAACCCAGTTAAGCGCATTAACTCCATAACTTTTCCGAATTTCTCCCAAACCATATAAAATTTTCAACGGGACTACGTTCCCACTGGAACACAGGAAAATTGCACGCGCAAGCCCCTGTAAAGAATTACATCGGTTTCGCCGTGAGTCGATCCCGAGAAGCAAACGTCCACAACAAATCTTATTTTAGAGTTTTCCAAATTTTAAAATTCATTTTTGTAACAACGCTTTCTCTGAATCTCCTGACGCAAAACGTTGTTCACGAGATTTCTGTTCACTTCCATATTAAAAGCATAAACTATTTTAATCATAATATTTCTATGAAATAAAAGATGTCATTAGAGAAAGCATCCGGTCTCCACACGAGATTAAAAAAATATCTAAATAAAACTGCAATTTCTTAAATAATTATTCTTTTTTAATATTCGGTAGATATACACAAGGTCCAACACAATAAATGCATCGGTTTCTGGTAAGATGTACTAAGAAGAGTCCCAAGCTAAATTTCATTATCCACTGCAGTTAGCACACACACACACAATTTCCAAAGCAGTAGATGACAAATAATCGAAATGGTCGTAACCTCTGATCCTGAAACAAATTCCAAATAATCATGAACAAGAAATGAGTTTTCTAATTCAAATACCTTGACTTGCTATTGCTGTAATTTTCCCGTGAAATTTCGTAGTTATTCATGTTGTTTATTAAGGATTCCATAATTCATTCTCTGGACATGAAATTTTTGAACAAGCGTACAAATTTACGGGGAAATGCGGACTGTCACGATTTATGCAAAGACCAATAAAATATTAAATAACATTTATTTTTCTCCAAGACAGTAGGTTTCATATTAAGCACAAGAGAACATTATTTTTCCCACAGAGAGAGAGAGAGAGAGAGAGAGAGAGAGAGAGAGAGAGAGAGAGAGAGAGAGAGAGAGATTCAAAATTCACTAAGTTATTTGTATAAAAATAAAAACTCGTACTTTCACTTTAATTCCAAGTCCCCATATATTCAGATTTAATACAAATTTTTCGGATCTCACATTTTTCTAGCGACTACAAAATTCGTCCGTTTCAGAACACTGCTGCTGTGGGAAGAAGATCGAATGAACTAATGAGACCATCAAATCAATAACACAGACGAATGCACGAATGGATAAACATTCGGATAAATGTTTGTATTGGTGAAAAAAAATGCAAGACAAGATGAACACATTAGCAGCAAGCTGAGTGCAAGAGTAGGTGAACGAAAGAACAAAAGATACGTGGATGAGAATACGAACAGGTGAATGCAAGAGGAGGTCATCGTGAGAGAAGATGAACTTGTAAAGAGAATGGATGTTAGCACGCCTGGGTAAATGCCACCCACTCCAAAAGCTCGTAGAGAAGTTGCTCAGGTGAGTAAAGGTTTGCGAATACATGAAAAATGGCTTGGCATTCAGCAGAGAAAATCAAATCGTCAAAAACTCAAAAGTTCCTTGAGGCTTCATTTACTTTCAAGCACCAGTGATTAGACTTTTGAGATTGATCTTTGTGGAAAGCAATTCACCAAGCAAAGGACTACGTTTCCTCTCCTTACCAAGCCAAATATACCGTATGACGTCACCGCTCGTCAAATAGGGCCCCGAAACTTTCGTAACCAGACCTTTAGAAAACGCTCGTTCCCGAAATGATTCACCCGTCCTGCGTGAAGAATAATTAAAAAGGGTGAATAATAATAATTCCGATGTTGAAGATGAAGCATCCTGCCGCCTCGTATCCAGTTCCACTCATAAGGCACCGCGACAGCCATTGTCTGGAGAGCAAAACCGAACCTTACGGTGATAAATGAGGTCTATTCACAGGCACAACGCTCTATTAGTCGATGTGTTTCGGCGGGATCTTTTATAGCTGGCATTTCGCGCTCGAGAACTAAAGGGGCTTAACCACCACCAGATAAGGACGTTAAGATTAATTCCACAAGATGAGAGCTGATGAATTTTCAGTGAACTTTGCTGAAAGGGCCAAGTCACCTTGTGGGATAAATCGGGTCTGCGTTAACGTCAGAAGGAAAAATATGAAAGATGGAAGTTCTAAATACACGGAAATAAAAAAAATATAGGCACTGAGTCTACAAAGATAAAAGCAGACATGTTTACATTAAGTAATTAATTTGTGTTCCGATGCCGCTTCTAATGATTCAAGTTCTATTTACAACAACTGGAGGGGGTCTGCTGGAGTGAATCATTACTGATGTATATTTTGGTAGCTGTTGATGAATCGATCTTACTGGTGTGAGATCGATTAATATTACAAAGAAGATGAAAATGCTAATGATGTTGATGATGCCCATCAAAAGCAAACCACATGAGACACCATTACAAACATTTAGACGAATAAGCCACATAAAAAGAAAAACAAAACAATAAGGAGAAAAGTTAACAACGAAATTTAAGTGATTAAATCTGGACTAAATGTTTTATTGAAAATCCAAAAAAAATTAAACTTTTCGCACAGTTCATCAGTAACCCATTCATCCGAATAAAATCGGATAATACAGAAGACGCTTTAAGTGGGAATAAGAAAAAAAAAAGGAATTTATCTTGAACAATAAAAACTTTATTTGTAGGAACACAGAGCAATTAAATCCTAGCAATTCAGCTGCCCGCCATATTTTCTGAAATGATGAAAAGAGAAAGAAACAGTATGCCACGGTTTTAGTGTTTACATGCAAGGGCAAATAATAGACTCGTGGAAATAAGACAAGTTGATAATGTTACTGAAAAGATAATTTTTTATATTTCAGGAATACAAAAACATTCAACAGTTGTGTAAAGCGAATCTTCGATTGCTGAGTGGATATTTATGTCGCTTTGAAACCAATGAACACGCTGCGTACCAGAACTTATTGGACTTATCATAAAGCAAATCGGTGTCTATACCATGTCCCTAAATGTAATAAAGAAAATAAACAACCAGAAAATGTCGACCTAGAGTTGATTTTTTCCTTCTTCAAGACATTTGCTTCTATCAAAGCTGCAAATTTCAGTATGGTAAACTGGAATTCAACAGAGATAGGTGTACTGTCTAAATGCTAACGTTTTAGGGATAACTTCACACTGTAAAATTAATAATATGAAAACATTACACGTATTGTCAATTAAACGGGTGGAATATGGATCCAAAAATATCGACATAACTGTGATTTTCTGTTTGGGGAGAACACAAAGTAATACAATACTACTAAGCTGTATTCACATCAAATTTAGATCTCAATACATACAGAAGACACACCAAATTACAACCGAATAATGCAAATGGGTCTACATTATTCAAAGCCAGAGATATACTTCTATCATGACAGCACAAAAAAAAAAAAAAAAAAAAAAAAAAACAGTAGTATACTTGTATGTTAAGTTTATACCCCTTCACAAAGTGAACTAGCACATTTAAGAGGAACAGTATGGAATACATTAAAACTGGCTGATTCTGTAACTCGCGACCTACGCATTTTATGCGAAAATTCTACGCTTAACAGTGGCCTTGGCAAACACTCAATAAACTCGGATGTAGTGAAGAAAAAGATAACTATAGATTACACAAAGAGCAACCAAATTTGGAATCCGATTTCTAAAATGAAGGTAACTCAGTCGAGATGCAGAAAACTTCTTAATTCCACTACCCGGATCTACGCAATACCTAGTATTTTTTTTAAGTAGTATTGTTATTTTTCTGTTGGTGATTAGACGTCACAGAGGAAAAAACGAATACATCTAAGTAAATTAAAAACACTGAATGAGTTATGGCAATTCTCTCATAATAGGAATCTGCTTTTGTGATAAAATTATATGCAAGGCTTGACAGTGAATACAAGCAGAGGATTCTGAAAATAAACATAATACAGCTTTCACAAATAAGATTCCTTGTTCATTTCCTCGAATTGCTCTCGCTGAGTACTTATTTTCTGACAGACTAAACTTTTGACGAATTACTGAGCACTCGAACACGTCAAGATGACATGAAAAATCGGTCCAAAACCAAGATGGACAAACACCTCGGCTTTCCTTTTAAAAACAACTCAAAACGGGACCAACGAATTAGTGTTTTCTTTAGACCATATGGGGTATAAAAAATACAAATCATATACAGATCCCTCCAAGGACCACAATGACTAAGCGCTGATTATGCTTTTTCTCTCTCACTATTTTTTCTCTCTCTTAACTGGTGCTGGGATGGGAAGAGGATGTCATGTTTCGAACACTAATTTTGACTACAGGGCAAAAAAGATCAACAAGGGTGAATTTCCAGTGGATATCTCACACTGCCGTGACCCTTAGCGACATTCTAATTCCATGACAAGCAACCTTCCGCGCTGTTTGTTTTTTCTACGCATCTGGTCCACCATAAGTAGGATTATCAAGACTGAAAGAGAACAATAGTGGAAAAAACGCTAAAGAAGCCGAGATGATGAAAATGAATGATGAATGTAGAAAGCCACAATAGGAAGAACATGGTACAGGACAATAATAGGAAGATTAAACAAAGAAAATTCAGGAACGGAAAAATCTTTAGTCGTGGCGAAACGCACTGTTTGAAAAGGCATAACAATCATGAGGGTTAAATACACCGTGACTGACCGATAAGGTAAAGAGGACCCACATCAAACTCTTCAAGAAGTAGATATATAATAAGATGAAAAAAATCCGCTGATAATTCAAAATAAGTTTCAGTGTACCTTCCCGATTTTCAAACATACGTAGAATACTTACAAACATTAAAAATTGAGATGAAGTGTGAGTACCGAACTGCTTAAGCATGACTTTTCACTACAATTAAATCTTGCCTAGTATATATATATATATCATATATATATATATATCTATATATATTATATATATAATTATATATAATATTAGATATATATAGAGAGAGAGAGAGAGAGAGAGTATACATATTATATATACATATATATATGTAATGCATGTACTATATATTTTAGATCACACTTGTATCATCGAGGCATTCAAATCAATACGGTTATAAAAATAAACGCTAGAATAGGAGTAATTTAACATTTTACATTCAGAGAGAGAAAAAGAGAGTGTAATGTGTTTTATTAATGTACAGGTGACACAAACATGATTCAGATTTCCAACATTTTATATATCAAACTCGACGCTCCCATCTATTTATAAAATAGCGTGAATTCGCATAAAGGAAAAATAAAATACAGAAAATAAAACCCTAGTCTTGATTTTCGTTTCAACACACTTTAATAGGAACCAAATCAAATCATTTGAGTTCTGAGACGATTGGACTCGAGACGTCGAGCTGAAATCTCAAACGTCCCCTGAAGAAGAGGATCCCTGATAATGTTTTTATCTGATTACACAAACAAGATATTGCATTAGCAGCAAGATAATGACATGCAACTCTGTCTCCATCCCTAACGAGATTTTGCTTTAAAGGAAACTCGACCGAAACCGACGAGGAGTTCTCTTTTTATTTAAGATGAGAGAGAGAGAGAGTGAAATGTAAAGAAATTAAATTTGCATTTCTTGCTTGGTTAAAATCTCGTTTTGAAATCTGATTACTCAGCACATACGGCACACAACGTCTCACGTGAACTCTTTGTGGGAGAACAATCTGCATAAGCGATGTTTGTTTTCAATTTAATAACTGATCTATATTTTTATTTATCCTTCGTAATTCCAAACTAACAGTCAAAACTAATGAATTATTCCTTACGGAATATAATCTAGCTCTAAAAAATACCGAATCTTTACAAAGAAATTTACTAATGCAATCTATATAAACATTAAACACACACTATAGATATATATATATATATATATATATATATAATATACTATATATATATAATATATATACACACCACACACAAACACACACCCACCCATATATATATATATAATATATATATATATATATACTATAAATATATAATATCACACGACCGGATCTTTATAAGGAAATATATTCATATAAAAGCATTTAAGAATTTAGTTTGTTAAAAATAGTAGTGGAATAAGTTTGCCTTTTGGCGATAAGTTTATTGATACCATTCGCACTGACAGAAACACCCACGCATTTATTATATATACGAGTATATTTGTATATGTAAATATATATATATATATATATATATATATATATATATATATATATATATATATATATATATATATTTATACACGCACATACAGTATGTGTGTGTACATGCATAATCAAGCGTCAGTAAGTGTGTTACCAGGTTATTACTGCTACATTAAAAAGCAGACTACATTTACTTTGAGTCGATTTGCAGAGACTTCTCTTTCGAAATGATGTTAATATTCCATGCAACCACTCCTGGATCGATGCGACTGTGAAAGGCCTCATTGAAACGAATGAAGGAGGTCATTTGGAATTAGCTGAAATATCTACAAGACGTCTTGACTCCTTAAAACAACTCTACTGCCTTTACCAACCCCCCCCCCCTCCAATGCCCCCCTTCCTGAAATCTCTTCCTCAAATAAACACCACAACGGGTCAAGAGACCAAAGGCTCTCTGTCTCTATAAGGCAATCAAAGAGCCTATTGAGAGGGATCCAATAGCAAGATGCGAGATTGCCCTTCAGGTTGACTGAGAGAGAGAGAGAGAGAGAGAGAGAGAGAGAGAGATATTTTCAATCGTGAAAAAAGAATCAAAGGGAATGATCAAGCTCAAGGTAAAAGGTTCAGGAGGTAGATATGCCATCTGACAAAGGAAATGAGGCCGTTGTCACTGATAAGGCGACATATTAGAGAATACGAGTAAACGAGAGTAAAGCAAAGTCAGTATTTCCATTTCGTTTTTAATTCGTGTCATGATATTAAGTAAAAGATTTTTATAGAAAGCCCGCAAACTGATAGGCATCAGGTAACATCGAAATATCTGTTCACTGACAAAGTTATTCATAGTAACATAGACACTTTTTGTGCAGTCAAAAATAAAAGAAAACAGTAAAAATCATTAGACGAGTTTGCACTCCTTCAATCTACGATTATATATGAGAGTTCTGTGTGAGTGTGAAACAGAGAGAGAGAGAGAGAGAGAGAGAGAGAGAGAGAGGGGGGGGGGGGGGGGGCAGAGTGGACAGGGGTGTCATTCATCACGGAGGATGGTGTTGTGCATTGGGAGATGCCACGAAGCACAATCCCTCGCAATTAACAATGTGTATAATGCGTTGATACGAATATCTAATTGAAATTAAGCCCCCATTGTTGCCACATCAAACTCAGCATGTCAATAACCGTTGGAAAGCAAGGATGAAAGGCGTATACCCGCTCACATCTTGTGACCGGACTTCGCTACAGTGATATGACGAGTGGATTAAGCGCGCACTGAAGAAAACGATACGCGATTTCATACACTGCTCTTATTCAATTTCAAATCATTAAAACTAGACACCTGGGTAGAGATATCTGCGACTTTTACTTATAAAAAAAAAAAGTGTAAAGCCAGCTTACTCTAACAACATCATCTGCAAATTCCCAAACAATTAATTCATTTTTTTTGCCTAAGATGGGCCCATTACTATGTCGAATCCCTCATGCAACGGCACTTAATTCTCTTAAAGGTTACAGCCACCATGTACTGAACCAGAATGAAATCATTCCCTTCACCGAAACCCTTTCTTTATGTCCTGGCCACCTGTTATTACCATACAATGGAATAATGACCACCATAGGTGTGCGATCCCTCAAAGCCACTCCAAACTTCTTCCACACCCAAGACTTTCCGGATAATTAAATAGGTTCGAATCCTTCTCCTCTCCTCTCCCCTTCCCACCCGCAACGCCGCAATGCAGTCACGAGTGCGAAGCATGTTCCGTCTGTAATAGCAACGCACGAGGCACAATAATAGCTGTAAGGGATTAGGTAGATCGGGCATACCTTATGTCAAAGGAATAAACCTCTCTACCCGTGATTACTGTCTTGCGTAACGCCATAGACTCTCATTTCTCGCCTCGACCCCCTTACCCACACATACATACACATACACACAGACACACACACACGCACACACAACCGGGAGATCCGGGCCCTCTGGATATCAGTAATCGATACTGATCACGTATAATTGGGAAAGAGACTAATCGCTCTATGGTGTTCCTGGAATAACAACTAGACTTTCTAGATGAAGTTTCAGCTCTTCATTCCAACAGATGCTATTTGGTTTGCGACCTTCGGTGACTAAAATGTTGCAGCACTGCTTTGTCTTCAATACAGTTTCATTCCATCCCTTTCACTTCGTGTCATATCAAAAGAAAGAAGTCTTATTCCAAACATGCGCACACACATACACACACACACACACACACATAATAATGCATTACATGGAAATTTAATTTCAAGAATCTGACACTGAGACTGTTTGTTTCGGTGTCTAACAGGTTTTCTTTAATGTATAAGTAAAAATGAAGTAATTAACGCGAACTTCAGTGAATTGGTGAAGTTAACGAACCCAATGGGTATATATTATTTATAGACTTCTAATATATAATAATATAATTAATATATATATATAGATATATAATGATATATATATATCATATATATATATATTATCTATATATATATAATATATATATAATATATTATATCGAGCTACAATGTCCTTTAATATCTAATTCGCTCTACCTCGGAATTAATATATTTTCATAAATGCTTAACCGAAGGCGAATTTTTTTCGCGATAATAGACTTGCCTGGACCAGGGCGCGAACCCATGGATCCTTTCAAATCCAGGAACGTTAGAGAAGCTTTTACCTACTACACCTCTCGCGGTGGGTAGTAGGTAAAGCTTCACTGACGTTCCTGGATTTGAAAGGATCCATGGGTTCGCGCCCTGGTCCAGGCAAGTCTATTATCGAGAAAAAATTCCCCTTCGGTTAAGCATATATGAAAATATATTAATTCCGAGGTAGAGCGAATTAGATATTAAAGGACATTGTAGCTCGATTTATGTATATGAATCACGGAAATGTGATATGACATATACATACATATATATATATATATATATATATATATATATATCCCATTGGGTTCGTTAACTTCACCAATTCACTTTACTGCATTTTCACTTTGACACTAAAGAAAACCTGTTAGACACCGCAACAGTCTCGGTGTCAGATTCTTAAAATTAAATTTCCATGTAATGCAATTATTGCTTGTGTTGCCTTCAAGTTGGCATGGTCTGGTTATGAAGCGCATTTCGTTTATTTTCAGCAAAAGTGGAGTCACTCTTGTAAAAAGGGACTCTCACGGGATTTCGCAAAAGTCGAAGGACCTCAGTCCATGAGAACTGAGTTTATGAAAGGATTCTTCTCAGTGTATGTTGTCGTCTTCCTCAAATTGTTCCTTTATTTAGAAGTGCTTCAAATAACAAAAGGTTCTTTTTATGCAGTCGAGTTCCATGAGTGTTCGTTGTTTGCAGTTTATGCCTTATTCTCCAGACGCGTGATTACCTTGTTTACTTAACGTCTCACTCGTGTTGGTTCGATCGCTGTTTGCTCTCAATTATCTAAATACGGATGCATTATTCTGGAGGCCATTAGGAAGAAGACCTCAGATAGCCCTTTATTCACTCACCTAGAGGATAAAGCTTAACAAATGGTGATGCAACGTATTTTTACACACAAATAAAGCCATAATATATATATATATATATATATATATATATGTATGTATGTATAATATATATATATATATATATATATATATATATATATATATATATATATATATAAAATGGTGATATGTTTTTCTGGCCGACGTCTTTCAGTCCGCGTGTTTGTTGGCCCTACGTTTTTGTGTGTGTGGTGTGTGTTTTTGCCAACGACATTTTGTCCCATTTTCTATGACCACTAGTAAATATAAACTCAATAAAAAATGATGAATATCAAGACCAAGAAATCTTTGAAGAATTTTACTGATAGGATACGACTATTTTGAAGAGCACTTTCTGATGCAAATACTAGTAAGCGCTGTTGACCCTCGACGTCTGAATCATATCTCAAAAACTGTTCACCATTATCATGTTTACAATATTCGTCAGTTATTTAAAAAAAACCATGTCTAGCAGCTGGATTAGCTGGAAATCCAGAATTCTTTTGTCGGCCCCTTTAAATAGTCCTGGAAGTACGGGAACATAATAAGTTGAGAGCAAGTATTTTCTGTTAGTTGCAAACTTGGCCGTTATTAAGCTACCCGAACTTGCTGCTAGTTTTCCGTTGCTTCATGCATTATTTTTGCAACTGCTTTATTAGCATTTAACGAATCTATATCAGCTGGATGACGGTAGCCACTAGAAAAAAAAAATAATGTTCGGCTCATTGTTTCCCGTTACTGTGTGAATTCGCACCAGTATCTTTTCCTTTATAGTTTTGTTTTGCTTGAATGAAAATCGTAGATGTAACTACTTTCATCAATTACTTTAGTTTTGTTCTTGGTCGACACATTGAATTCTGCCATTTTGGGATGAGCAAATTATCATGAAGTTTTAACAATAGTACGATAACAACTTTTAAAAGAGGAGAAACGAGAACGGTAATAACAATCCTTTAACGAGACTCGTTAGGGCATTTTCTCGGAGTCTATTTACAACTGGATAAAAAGCCGTTGGAACAAAAAATCACTGGACAAAAAAAGACGTAGGACCAACAGACGTGGACGAAAAGTAGGTTCACGAGATATATATATATATATATATATATATATATATATATATATATATACATATATATATATATATATATATATATGTATATATATATATATGTATATATATATATATAAAATTCTCGGAAGTATTTAGCCCTCTCAATACTTTTTTCTATCAGCAAAACTGTAGCCTTGAAAGGACAAAAAAGAACTTCTAATATGTCACTCCATTTATTAATTCTCAAGACGACATCTGTTTCAGCCATTCACACAGTTTTCTTCAAGGCTATACTAGATCTACAATGGAATTATACTCTGATATTTAGGGCGTTGCAGCCAGTAAGAGTTGAAATACAAGAATCAAAATTGAAAATGTAACAAATTTCACAGTTCATATAATAAACATGAACAAATTTCACATGACAAGATGCTTTTTTGAATCCCTAAGCTATCTCGGGAGGTATATGTAACCCTGAAAAAGGATGTGGGTTAATGGCTGAAACGGACGTCGGCTTGGGATAATAAATACGTCAACATGGTAGCATGGTAGTATTATATGTATAGATATTTATATGTATATATAATAATATAAATATAAAATATAATTATATATATATATATATATATTACATTATACAGATATATATAATATATATATATATATATATATATATATATATATATATAATATATAGTGCGTGTATGTATTTGTGCAAATGTCCAAGCGCAAGTAAATAAGTGAAAATATTTTTCTCTTAATTAATAATGCAAATAATCCATCACAGAAACCTTACTTCAATGAAATCCAAATTGAAAGCACGATATCGGATACTTTTATAATATGATCATATCTAGATCAGTCAAATTGGCCTACGTTCATATACTGTGGCATATTTCTTGTTACTTGAAATCTGACTAATAAAAGACTTCTGTAGTACAGGTTTGAATTCACAGTGAAATTGTAAAACAATAGAATAGACAAAAGCAAACATGTTGAGAGCAAATCTGAGAAGTATTAACACTCAACAGCTTGAATTCTTTAAAAAACTAACAACTATTGTTTGGATACCACAGCGTTGCAAGATGTTGGCAATATTATATTTTAATGATACAGTGAAAGTTTAATTTATAAATAAATTTTAGGCGACTTCCATTGCTTGTCTGGACACAGTTGACTGCGTCATGCTTGATAGTCGATGGGTCCTAAAAGAGGGTAAATTTGGACAGAAAACTTTAGATACGAAAGTAAATTGTTATACATAAATTAATACCGCGTAGATCTTTCAATAGAAAGACTGAAAACCATGTTAGTAAACTGGTTCAAGAATACTAGCCAGAGAAAAATCCAATGCAGAATAAAATGAACGAAAATGAACTGAGTTTTCAATACGATTTTAGATATCGTCGAGGGATACTAACAGAAGACGAGATTTCTCGCTCCATCATTGCCAAATTTTTATTAGTGACTTTTTGATGAGTTATGATCTTGCACTTTATTTCATTAAAAATCATATATACCAAGGTCCCTAAGCAATCTTGCTAATACATTTATCAAATTGCTTCTTTCGTGCGGTGTTTGCGGTGTTACAAAAGGTAACTTGATTCCCCTTTCACTTCCTTCTTCCTAACACACTTCCAATGTTACCATGTTCAAGGTATCAGTTCGATCACTTATTCCAAAATGACGAAGAAAAACAGGCCAATATAACTATTTTAACGGCCTATGAACACTGAAATACTGCATAATGCTTACTTGGTCTTGACTAATGTTGTAATTCCTAGTTTTGTTTCGTGAGAGTCAGTGATGAAATTACCAGAATGAAAATTAATACACTTTCATTGTATTCCTACGCTTATTGATTTTTGTTACCATCATTATTTTTTGTTTCAAAAGTAAATAACTACAAGCATTAAACAATTTATAAGAAAAACACTCGGTCTGTTTCTTCAAGATCCCTTCCTAGAAGCATAATCAGTCAAAAAACGTAGGTTATCTTTGGCTCAAAGCTGCCACGTGAAAATATTTCGAAATCATCGACAACATGGGTTTTTTTAAAACATAATTATTTCTAAAGCCATGATATATATATATGAGACGTGACAACCTTATCGTAAAGCCTCTGACAGCAGAAAACCACGGCCTTAAATTCATTTATGTACCTAAAAGCCCTCGATACGAATATATCTCTCGCAGTGATGAAGAAAGGAATGATAAAAATCATCCCTCATTAATTCTTTTGTTTCGACTGAGCACCGCATTGAATTCAAAAGTTCAGAGGACAATTCTTTTTCTCTCTCTCTCTCTCTCTCTCAATATTCAAGTGAACGAGAGTGCTAGCCAAACCTTTCATCACTTATTAAGACAACATTCAGCAAGGTGTCAGCACATTAAAAACTCCTGTAAGATTAGCTTCTCACATCCCAACGATTCGACCAACACTCTGCTGGAAAACAATAGAGAGTGATTATGGAATCTATTCTCTAATAGGAGTCCTTCAAAGATTTCATTTCCACTTTACTCAGTCTCTACACCCTCTTTCGATAACTGATTAGGCAACGCTAGCTTGTCGACCAATGACTTGGCTGATTCAAAAAGAAAGTTAGTTTAATATCTACCAAAATGTAACACCAGATTTTCGTAGTACTCGTATAAATTCAAGAATTTTTCACTGTTTTGAATCAATCGCATCCACAAGGCCCCTAATGATGGTTTTGACTCTGACTGTCCAGTTTTACATCAGATATTATGATGAAATACACTCAAAGTTCAAAGTTATACTATGTATGTATGACTTTAATGAATGCCCACGGTAGGTCTCACTTGGCGAATATTATTTTCTTGTGGTCTTTCTCTACAAAAAGACTGCATACCTTTATAAGCTGTTTCTATATACCGAGGTGGAACACTGCATTGATTATATATCTAGTTTTATTAACTACTATTGGAAAAAAATTAAAATGTAATTGCAGCCGAAAAGGATGCATGAACTTTCTTACGCCTACCTAAATTTGCGTATCAACGTGGGTTAAATATAAAAATTATCATTAACTTTATGTATGATTTTTCAGTTCACACAAAATTTAATTCTTTACAGTGCCTGGATTTGTATCTTAGGAACTGTACAGGCTGGGATTATATGTTTTCTATGATATACAGTGCTATATATCATATAGATATTCATGCTTTCTAAAGCGAATACTCTGAACATTTGCGTACATTAAACGTTGACTGCCTGCGAAGGGAAGGAATTTCTCTTCGTAATTCCTTTCCCAAGAGACCATTCATGTATGAAAAGGCTTCTGATTACCATCTGATAAACCATGAATTTATATTAAAAAACTTCTCAAAGGTAATAGAGCCGAAGAGTCCTGTTTGCTTTGCCATACTTTTCCTGTCTTTATGGTTATGAACACATCCATTCCCATCTGTTGAAGAATATCAAATACTTAAAAAAATATATAATATCAATAGTTTTATGAACATTATGTAAATGAACGACCGGGTTTGTTATAAATGCACTAGTTGATACTCATAACAACATAACTCGTGTCTTAAAATTTCACTCAAAGCCACAACCATATATGTAATGATGTAGCAATTAATAAGTCAATGGTATCAGCAAGAAAATTGTATATAACTCTAGTTAAACTTCAAAAACTATTAATGGAAATTGCGACAAAAGTATTGCTGAAAGCTTATATTAAAGGAAATGTAAAACATGTGTTCACGAATGAAGGGTGATCACCACGATTGATCGCCCAATATAAATGAATGAAAATGTTTCAAGAACGTATTATACCGTTTACGTGATAGTGTGTGTACTTTACAAAACAAGATATCTGTGCTCTGACGTCGGTGACATAATACATTCAATTACTCTACTCAAGTGTAATACATTGTCAAAAATACCTCGCATAATATGAATTTGTGAAAATGATCTGCAAAATTAACATGACAGAAGCTTTAAATATTCGATCTGAAGTGCTATCAGAAACGTGAAAGAAAAAAAATCGACCAGCGGATTCAGGAAAAAGTGACTGCGGAGGTGTGAAGTCTATAAATAAGAAAATGAATCCTTGAAACCATTTTTGACTAAAGAAAGGTAAACAATGATTTCCATGGGGGGGGGGGGGGGGGGGGGGGGGGGGGGGGAAGGGGGGGGGGGGGGGGGGGGGGGGGCGGGGGGGGATGGGGGGGGGGGATCGCCGGAATTCTTTCCTCTTCAAAGAAGTAGCGAATTCTGAAAAAGGACGACAGCCCAATTCAAGGACCACTCCTTCTGGCATCCCCTAACCTAACAACTCCTTTCCAATCCTCCAACAAGAACCACCTCAAGTCGCACTCAGCTTCTTATGAGCATCAAATGAAAAGCCTCAAAAAGAATTTTGCCTTTCAAGCTGTCCTCATCTTTCGCATCTTTTGGAGTAACGATTGTCCTGCAGCCTCTCACGAGACTAAATCACTTGAACAAATTCTTTACAACACCTTTTTGGGGATACTGTGATTGATGGAGAGAACTCTTAAAATTTCTGCTGATGTGGCAGGATTGAAGATGACAGTGAAAAGGAAAGATGATTGTCTGTTTATTTGTCTCAGTGGATCAAAGAGGACATAGATAAGGATAGTCTGTTTATAATTCCACTGTATATATTTCATCCATCCTCCGTTCGCAGTCTAATAGATTGACAGGAAGACAGTATAGGTCTCCATCCTACTTAGATCCTGACCAAAAGGCATACTGTCAGATGCTGTGAATATCCATCCCGCCTACACTTAGAACGACAAGCTGTGTAGACGTTTATTGATAACCCAAACAAATAAAACTTTCATACAGTACCGATCTCAGTTTTGACTTGACGAAGATAGGCAGTCTATCCTTATCTACGTCCACTTTGATCCACTGAGACAAATAAACATATATATATATATATATATATATATATATATATATATATATATATATATATATATATGAATAAAACCAATTCTCCTTAATAGGGGAAAGGTCATCAGGTGTCGCCTTATAGACGCACTGCAACCATTACGCCTATCTTCCACGCGTCATCTTTTGTACCAAACCAATCACTTAACAACCTACAACGTTTTCACACATACTTGGCTGTCTTTATGAAAATTAACTGAAGTTTCAATAAAGTACGCAGTACCCCATACTTATATCCTTTTTCCTTTAAAAACTACAAGACAAATAATTGATAGGCACACCCTGACCTTGTCGGAACTTACACTGCTTCTCTTTATGAAGTCTTCAGTTATGTCAAACTTTTTAGCTCAAAACTGTACCATCTTCTTCCTGAGCATTATAAGTTCTGTTATGCCGCTCTCATTCATAATGTTGCCTGTAGCGCTGTCACCTCTTACAAAGGAATAAGAATTCTTTTCAGACATTCCTCTGAAACCTTTCTCTAGTCCAAACATGCCTACCACATCTTGGTCTGCCACTAAATTACACTATCTGATATCACCATTCCTTAACTGACATTTCACGAGTAATACTTTTTATTTACCATCTTTTCATCCTGCACAGTTATTCCAATAACATTTTTAATTTTCATTGACCCTTATTTCAATATAATAAATCTTCTGAGACACTGGAAGTTCAAAATATTACTTTACATTAATATATAATTTTTATTCTTTCATATTTGAAACGCAATTCAATTATACTTTTCACTGATCGAAATCATATGCAGTAAGGTATCGCACAACAGCAAGAATGCCACATTAAACTTAAAAGACCAAATGTTCCTGTGGACAATGTATATCAAAGATTGTTGCTGCAACCCATAATCGACATCATGTTTTAGATAAATGTTCACACTGTATTTCCAAAGCACCAAAATAATTTCTTATTCATCATTCAATAAATGGCATTGTTCGAACATGCAAGATGTTGACTGCAGATTTGCTCTTTTCTTCAGATCCAACCCAGTGAGTAGTTAGAAAATATCACAAAAATTAAAAGGCTATTGGAATACATACTTCAAACCAATCACTAAAAACAGTCCCTTTCAGCACAGCAAGAGACAAAAAACAAAAGAACAACTTTCACATATTACCTATAAAGATTTGAACATTAGGATAATACCAAACGTAGGAAAGTATTTATCTATATATATTTATTTTATGTTAAGTGGCGTGGCAGTATCAAAGGTCAAAGACACCAAATAAAAGAGAAATGCATAGAGACGGAACACAAATCGGGAAACAAGCCTCTACTAGGTAACTTCGAGCATTGTGTACGGGGAAAAAATGACTGCACAAGAGTAATGCCTATATTGACATGGATTGGGCAAATATTTGGAATCGCATATTCTAAGGAAGAGAAGAGGGAGGGTAAAAGACACGCACATGAAAAAACGACGGATCTCTTCACGTCGCGAATTAATAAGGGCTAATTTGTATACATAAGTGTATGTCAATACGCTAAATTCCTCAAGGTTTCTCTGACTATGTTACTTGGATTCAGAAGTAGACAGCGGAATTCAGGGCCTGAGAAATACATAGGGCTAATCTTCAGAGGATCTGGATTACAATAACAGACAGTGTAAATTTTAAAACATAATGTACAATGCATATCACCCATTTACTAACATTTCAATAACATTATTTGTTCTTTCTTTTATATCCTAGTGTGGGACTGTATCACCAATATCTAAGCTGCTAATCGCGTTCTTTAAGAAGTATTTTAACATTTACATCCGATATCATCTCTCTCAAGTTAACAATCAAGCTATTTGGCAAAAACCTCTAGGTATTCTTCCTCGTCTAGCCTCTCGGTTCACAGTTCTCATCCTCCCTCTGGTGTACAGAGACCGGGAAAATGGACGCGAGCAGTGAAGACCTTGAAAGGCTCATGAGATATCCCTACACGGTAACATTTCTGTAGATTGGCTTCAGCAAGTGAATTGACATAAAATGCAATATTATGAAATCATCTATCAAGTGCTTCACATGAATAGATGTTCAAGATGTCATTGCTGTTGATGGTCGCGACTATTATAGTAACTGTAATAGCTTTTTGTTTTATAGTATTGCAATCATTTTCATCTTTTCACAGTTCCATTTAAAAGTTAATTCTTGACATCGGGCTATTGTGGAGACGATGAACAAGCTCTGTAACTAAACTACCACAGTAAAACTCACTAGATATTATCCACTTACTGTAGATGTCTTAAGTATCAAGAAGAATCCTTAAAATACATTTTAAAAATAAGACTTTTACACCATATAAGATATTCACTTAATGATGAAAATAAAAAAAATTGATTGGTGTCAAATCTGATCCCTTACATTAATGTGTGATATATATATATATATATATATATATATATATATATATATATATATATATATATATATAATAGACTTCAGGAGGGTCCATGATACACATGTTGTTTAAAAAGGCCATGTTTATTAACAGCAAAGAAAACGTTTCGCACTACTCAGTGCATCATCAGTCTGTCAAAGGTAAAAGACAATAAAAATACTTATTAACATAAAAAGGAATTCAAAAGGTAATTAAAATTTACAAGTTAAAACAATAAAAAGTAAAAGAGTATAAAAAGTACATAAAACAGAAAACAAAAGAGACTACCAAAAACACCAACCATCTATAAGCAGGAGAGAAGAGGAGTGACATACAATGACGTCCAAGGCCAGACGACAACTATGCCAGATACAAAGTTCCTGAGGAAGTATTACTATTGATAGAGGGAACCAGTCTTTTAATATACAACGATTCTAAAGTTGTTAAGTGATCTGGGCCCCTTACATCACCAATTATTGAAAAGTGTTGTTTCAGGACTTCGGTTTTACATAATGCTGGCATGATTTCTAATATTAGAAAATTCTGGCTGCTTAATTCTTTGGCCAGTGCGAAAGCTAAAACCCAAATGGCTGCAATATCTGACCTGCAGTAACCTCCGTGTCGATCCAACGTAGAGCCCGGACATCCAGGGCGATGTGAATTTATAAACCACATTGGATCGCATGAAGGACTGCAGGCGATCTTTGAAATTAAAAAATGATCCTATTGTACATGGGTTGTTAGAGATCAGTTTTACGTTAAGACAGGGATTTCCTGTTCAATTATTCTTGTGAGATTTAAAGAGAATTTGGAGTCAGACATATACGGGATTGAGGCATAGAATAATTTTTTTGGGACATCAAAGTTGACTGTTGGAGGTTGTAAGAACTTTGTTAATAACTTATTGGTGATTTTATGAACTATATCTTGTGGATAACTCCTATCCCACAAGATATAGTTCATAAAATCACCAATAAGTTATTAACAAAGTTCTTACAACCTCCAACAGTCAACTTTGTGTCCCAAAAAAACCCCCAAAAAAATTATTCTATGCCTCAATCCCGTATATGTCTGACTCCAAATTCTCTTTAAATCTCACAAGAATAATTGAACAGGAAATCCCCTGTCTTAACGTAAAACTGATCTCTAACAACCCATGTACAATAGGATCATTTTTTAATTTCAAAGATCGCCTGCAGTCCTTCATGCGATCCAATGTGGTTTATAAATTCACATGCCCTGGATGTCCGGGCTCTTACGTTGGATCGACACGGAGGTTACTGCAGGTCAGATATTGCAGCCATTTGGGTTTTAGCTTTCGCACTGGCCAAAGAATTAAGCAGCCAGAATTTTCTAATATTAGAAATCATGCCGCATTATGTAAAACCGAAGTCCTGAAACAACACTTTTCAATAATTGGTTATGTAAGGGACCCAGATCACTTAACAACTTTAGAATCGTTATATATTAAAAGACTGGTTTCCCTCTCTCAATAGTAATACTTCCTCAGGAACTTTGTATCTGGCATAGTTGTCGTCTGGCCTTGGACGTCATTGTATGTCACTCCCTCTTCTCTCCTGCTTATAGATGGTTGGTGTTTTTGGTAGTCTCTTTTTGTTTTCTGTTTTATGT
>NC_087213.1:77167105-77182105 GCF_015104395.2 Macrobrachium nipponense | reverse complement strand
GAAAGCAAATTCACAGAACCTAATCTAAGCTTCATCTTTCAGTGATTAGTTTCAAATACATACTTCAACGACATGGAAGGACCCACTAAGAGGAAAAACAAGGTAAATCCACACATTTATTATTTGACGGGCAGTAATCACCGAATCGCTGCTTTCCTTGCACAAAAACCTCTTCAGATCTCTTTCACTAAATTTGAGCACCTTTTAAGAATTGGATTTTTATTATCCTTTCGCCTTAGGCACTATTTTTCTGACTTCTCCCTCTTTTTCTGTCTCGGCTAAGGCCTAAGCTAGAAAAGTGTATATATTACATCCCCGACCTGTCGCTCTTCTAGTAAGAAGAACTTATCAACTAGATACAATATCCTATTCAGGGATGCATCAAAATCGATACCGTGTCAAGATAAAAATACATTAATTACTGTCAATCACCAACATTTTATTTGCAAGTAAAAACACGTGTCGTCATATTTTCAAGAGAGTATTTATGACTCAGCACTTTATTAAATGAATAGAAAATGCGTGTCCTTATATCTGCACCATCATCTCCTCCAAAGCAGGGATGTTTTTGATGGTCTCATCTCCCACAGTATCGTCTTCCATATGGGGACCGTAAGACCATCCAGCCCTCTGAGATAATGGGGCTCCTGAAACCTTGTGGAGGTGTTTGCATTTCCATACTAAGGCCTTGATCCTCTTCTCAGTGGAATGAAGTCATCCGTTTTTCTTTCTTCTTCTTTCAATTGTAACCCAACTGAAAACGCCCACGGCACAAAAAAAAATGTGCAACGGTACTGGGATATTAAACAAGTCAGAGCAGGCCTTAGAAGTGGGTTGCACACCCTTTAGTGAAGGGAAGGCTTCCTTAGCTAATTAATAAGTTCTTCACTTGTGGTCAAGGGTAGTTACGCTTTGATTCCTACAGGATTTCGTGAAATAAATCAATGGCCTTTTCCCCGTTCTTTGAGAGGTTAAAATCTAAAGCATTCCAGTATATGGATTTGGCAACTATACCTAATCAAACATTGGAAAGGCAAAGAAATAATTCTATAGCATTTTCCCCGTTCTTTGAGATGTTAAAATCTAAAAGCATTTCAGTATATGGATTGTTTGCAACTTACATATATTAAACATTGGAAAGGAAAAGATATATATATATATATATATATATATATATATATATATATACATATACTCAAGTAATACTTCATAACTATACATGAAGTCGCAATGTCATATACTGCAGCACTTTTATGGAGCAAACAGTTATTCTGGTACGCAGACGAACTTAAGCAAAAAGAGAAAAACATGAAAACTCCTCCATAACCTATTACCTACTGGTTACTTCTAATCTTGTAAACCAGCGGCATTTCCAACCTACTAAAAACAAGCATGCTATTATTCGGTAAACAATTCATACAGCTTGACTTCATCTTAGATCCTGAAGTTAGTTGGTGCGTTTAGAACAGGTTATGACCATCGAAAGACGATAACAAAAAGGAAAAAAGGATGGAAAAAATAGAAGCAATAATTACAAATAATGCTACTAATTTCCTATAATTCACCATTAAGTAATTATTAAGTCTAACATTAGGCTTAAGACGTGTTAATTATCTCTCGTTAGCGAGATAAATATCACGTATAACCATGGCCTTCCATTGATAAGTTTAAGGTTCCTTATGAATTTACGGTATTATCTTCAGAATTTATCTTCTGAAGATAATACCGATTAAATGCATTACAGAATAGAAAAAGACGGGGGCTTTCGGGGCAAGTTTTCATACAACAGAAGCAGCAAAATATGTGTATAAAAACGGATTCATAAATATGCCCTTAATTTTAAGGCAGAATAAATAAGTTCGATGAACTACAAAGCCCGCTGATAAGAAAAACGCCCTAAAATAAATAAGAACAAGAACATCCAAGACGAAAAAAACAAAGATCCTTAACTTTTCTTATGATATGATAAAAAGCATTGCTATTAGCGTTCGGAAGTTAAATTCTTGCTAACGTCAACAAGACAACGTAAATAGCGTGAAATTCCAGTGTTTTACGATGCTAAAGTTTGTTTTTATCAGTATATATACACTGCGAGTATACCTGACCACCAATATCACTTCAAGGGTTAAAAAGTGTTAAACATGGAATTAAGAATTGTCATAACATCTTATCTACTAACATTTTAAAATGAGCTTATGTTATTTACAAAAAGAATGCAAGTAATTGTCTTGATAAAATAAGGTATATAATTCCATTAGTTTGTCCCATTTGAGACAATACAGACAAGCAAAACAAAGTTTATAGTCATCTCTCTAGGACCAATAGAAGAAGCTATTTGTGCAGGATTGCAAAGTCTGCCATAACAAGGAACAACGTTACGATGACAATCATCATTAATATTATTGCAGCAATAATGTACTATTTGTCACTGAGGTTCGTTATTGATAACGATTATCGTCATTACTATTACTGATATTTAACTTCTAATAGAGAAAGTCAACAGTTAGAATAATTAGCTCTAGAGCACCAATCTTAACTGTACAACGAAAAGCCTCATGAAATCGCGAACATGATCAAACATTATCATATGAGCATAAATGAAAACGAATTTAGATAAGGAGTTCAGCCAACGACAAGGTGACATTGTTTTTAAGGGGATATTATGACACCGCAAAACTGATCATATTCCAATGCACGAAGACCAAAGTTCGTGTCACCAAATTTCCATATTCAGTGAGGATCAAGAAGCAAATCCCTATTAACCATTAGCTAAGCCGATAAGCTTGGTGATATCGATACCATATTACACGTATTCTGTTACACCATTGTTAGCATTCAGCTACTTTGGTTACTACGCTGGCCAAAACTTACAGATCAAATAAATATATGAAAAAAAAAATCAATAAAAGCTAGAAGTTACTCAGCTAGGAACTCACCTGGTCTTCCCTTTGATCAACCTCCTCATGAAAGCCAAATACAGTAAATGCAAGAAACACAATGTAAGTCATGGGCAACTACAAATTCACCTCATCATTTCGTCACCCCTCTATTTACTATCAATAAAAATATCGAATAAATCTATATATAAAAAAATTAAAATGAAAGTAACAACCAATAAAGAATTCAGTTCATTTTGTTGCCCATCTGGTCCCTTCCAAACCAAAAGCATAAACAAAAGAAAAATGAGAAACTGGGAAGCGAAGAGACTCTTGCAGGCCCTTTCGGAGTCAGTTCGGCTTCCAACTTGCCACTTCCATTCACCTGATCGCATATGAGATGCCAAGACTGGCGTTATAACAATATATTGAAGTCTTGTCTTTTGCTGTGGACAACTGTGTCACAAGATTTTGTTACAATTATCACTATATTATCCTTCGTTTAAGGATGACCTGAAAATACTCGACTTTCATAGCAGTCCCTGGTTGATTGCTAATTATCTTATTCTCTTTACGGCTGAAATAATCGTCTAACGAAATAAAAATGTTAAAATGAACCCGATAATATATACCCGCATCTTCACTAGATTTTGATCAAATTCATTTACAGTTTCTACCGCTCATTTCACCCATGGATACTTTATATCTTTCGATAGGGTACATTCTCCAAGTAATTTTACATCTTCGTGTATTTGCAGCGGATTTCCTTTTTCACTCAATCAGAATTCGAGTGCACAAACAAACAGGTGAGAGGTATTCCTCTTTTCTGTTACACGAAACTAAAATCAAAGGTTTTGTTTTTAACCCTCTTTATTTGGCTACGCTATGCCCTATCCTGCTCTTTCTTGGGGGTTATTTTACTATTGTTTACTCTTGTTATTGACTGGAATTTAAACAATGCGCGGCCTTATTAGAAACGATACAGGACCAAACCTTTAACTTATTATGGAGACTTAGAAAAGCAGAATATCAAAATGTCTTGCTCTAAAGAGTACGGTGAATATTAAAAAGTTCTGAAGACCCATTAAAACGACTAAATTGAGAATCGATACTCCAATATAGTGCCATGCTAAATAATAACAACAATGCAAAAGAGAATTATGAAAGTAACGAGTTAATAAATGAATGAAAAGCTCACCTTACAACAAACTAAATTACTATCCGGCCTCCGGCGACATATAGCAAAACCGCAAGCAACACTCTAATTTAAGTGTGTTTTAAGTACGAATTTTATCTCCTTTGAACCTGCTAATTGCATACATCTTACCTTCGATCCACAACAATAGTTGACTAGCAGTATGGCATTTGACCATCTGGCACGGAATGGAGCCAGGTAAGACCGTATTAAGATAAAGCCCAACGAGTCTTGTTAAAAGATCAAGTTGGGTCGGAAGGTTAAGTAGGGTTAACTAAGCTACCAGACGTTATCTTCAATCCGATTAGTTGAGGCAGTGGCTCTAGTCTGGTATGGGAATAAAAGTTATGTAAACTCTATGTGAAAATAAAAGCACTCAAAACAGAATTGGTCCCTAACCAACAATCTTTGTATTAAGCCTATTACTATACCATTCAGAAGTCCATGCCATGTGATAAAACGAATAATTATTCTGGACATGAGATCTCAGAATGCTTCAGATCTATTATCGATAAGACCTGTCTTAAAATATCTTGGAAAAAATACACGAAACCATGTGAAATACAACCTTATAAAATGGACGCATTAAGTTCCAAGAAACAGAAGCAAAATATCTTTCAGTTAATAATAATTCTTCATTTCTAAATTCAATTCTTGAGATAAGGGCTTCAACTAGTTTCAATTACGGCAAGAAAACAAGGACGACCTGAAGATGTTTATTCCATTTATATATATATATATATATATATATATATATATATATATATATATATATTATATAAGATATATATATATAATCTTTAATCAATTTAAAGAATAACATTGTTATATGTGAGGGTATTAATGGGTGTATCTCGAGTGGATATTGTGGTTTGCTAAAATCTGATTTTGTTACATTTTTGCTATTGATATATAGGTCCTGAATACTTGATACAAACACTTCTTGCCTTTTTAACTTTTCATATATATATATATTATATATATAATATATATATATATATATACACACACATATATACATACATATATAATATATGTATATATATGTATATATATATATATATATATATATATATATATATATATATACACTAAGACCTGAACTAGAGAACAGTAGAGAGTACCTACTATTTGTTCCTAAAGAACTTTTGAAAATTAAGTATTTTAATTGCATATCTAATGTCTAGTTTAACACAAAAATCAAATAATCTTTAGATTGGTATCATGCAAAGTCCTACTAGAGTTTCGTGAAAATATAAGATCACATTATTAGTTATGGGCTACAAATTACTGAGATTTCACGCAGAAAGAAAACATTCGACACAAAAGTATTTGGATTATTATAAAACATTCAAAAGAATTAAATTACTTGATATGGCAAACCTTACTTTGAAATACGAATTGAATCACTAATATGAAAAGTTAAAAAGGCAAGAAGGTGTTTGTATCAAGTCTTCAGGATCATATATCAATAGAAAAAATGTAACAAAATCAGATTTTAGCAAACCACAATATCCACTCGAGATTACACCCATTAATACCCTCACATATAACAATGTTAATCTTTAATTTGATGAAACATTACATTCATTGATGTTATTGAAAAATGTTACTTTACAATTTTAATATTCCTCGCGTCTGTTTCTCTTTTTAAAAAATTACGTATTTTTAGGCTCTCAGATATAAGCTAATGTTTCACATTCATATTTTGATAAAGAAAATTATTTAGATCCTAATCCTAGTCCTCCCTATAACTTCCATAAAACTTGGAAATGACAATAAAGCTGTTCACTACAATACTTTCCATAGTTTTCTATATTTGTTCTGAAATTTCAAATAAAATTTCAATCCTCCACATAATAAAATGAAAGAATAAAAAGAGAGATAATGTAAGTCTGTTACACTATTCAAATAAACATAAAAACATACAAAAATGAAAATTAATTCTTATTCTATTTCATTAAAGTATACATAACAACAAATCCAGTAAATATGTGTAAGCTGCCAAAAAAATTAAATGGATTTTTATTATTTCTTATACATATTGTCACCTATATCATAAAAGGACTTTTCGATAGTAAGTTAATTTTATTAGGAAAGATAAATCCATCCAACCCTCATGGATTAAAACCTAAATTTCATAAATTCCTCGTTTCGTTAAACCTCACAGGTAGATTTGCAAAAAAACCAAATTACAACCGAGGTATGAAAGATTCCGCAGTGCAAATCCTCATCATTAAGAGCTCTCAGAGTCCGACGAATTAGATAATATGAACTTTCAGATTCTCCATTGTTTGACATCTGACATAAAATGTCAATCCTCTTTGACCCAAGGACGCAGGCACACATAACTTCTTTTCTTCCAAGGAAATATTGTCATTTCAAAGAATACCCATCTGGAGGAAGATTAAACAGTGGAGGTATAAAATAGAACGAGCACAGCGAAAGACCAGCAATCACTATGTGCCGAGTCACTCCTTCAAATTACTTTTCAATTCTTCAATCTACAAAAGACGAGATCAACAAATCATGTAAATATGATCTGTACAACTTTCTTCGGGGAACTTCTTGTTTGAGCGGCAAACAACCTGACGACCTGACGTAAGCACTATAAAATAAAGCACAAAATCAATTTGATTATCTATCGTAAGCAAATACCAGGAGCTGTCAGTATCGATCCATATCAGCTAAAAAGAAAGACAAAAAACCTTAGAAATGCATTTTGAAGAAGATCTTTGCTTTTGAGAGTAGTGATTCAGTTTGAATAGGATTTTGAAGAAAATTTCCACAAGATTCTGAAGCCTAATTATAAACATAACATGACAATTCGCATCAGATATAATAATAATAAATATGAAATGCTACTACAATAACAAGTATCCTAGAGAGCCAGCAGTATTCACATTCCACCAACAGACACGAAATGCATTTTAAATGCAATAAAAACTGCATGTCTGCAAACTGACAGATAGAGAGATTATCTCCGCAATGGCCAAGCCACGCAGGCTCCACTGGTTATCTTATGGCCTAAATTCAGCGTCCGGCCCAGCCCTAAACGCCGAACCTTTTTGGCTGCGAGATAAAAACCAACAGACCACGAGTGCTGGTTGCAAATGTAAATTAGCCAATCATGCATAAAAGGTTTGTAATTAAACCAGAATGCACGGCTGAATAAATCAGTATGAAGTTAAGCTATACACACACACATACAATATACATATACACACACATATACAATATATATATAATATATATATATAATATATATATATATATATATATATATATATATATATATATATATATATATATATATATATATATATATATATATTTCATATATGCAAGGAGTGCCACTACGATGCATCTTTAATCATGCGAGTGCATATGCAAGCAAGCAAAGTGATTATATAAACGTCGGTAGCATATGAGTGGATAAGCTATTATGGTAAAGTCAAGCAGTTCAGATAACTGACCGTGCATATGACTTGTCGTTAAAAGGATTAACATACTAATGACTCAATAAGCGAAAGCATAAAAAGAAAACACAGTCCCGACAAACAAGTACAGACTCGGCAGCAAAATACTTCGGAAGCCGATGCGTAAGGAGGTGCATGAGAGGATACCCGTCAAATAATCCTTAGTGACTGCAACAGTTAATGATTCCATTCTGAACATAATGGATTTTCGTCCACTTTACTAAACAAGCACGGTCTATATTGTTTTGGAACATCCTCTTATAAAGGCTAGTGCTCGTCAACAACAATGATCAACGACATCCAATATGTAAACATGGAGGTCCTTTTTCTTCCTAACAAGAATATGTGAAATAACCAAATCGGTTAGGAACATTTGATCCCAGAGGGCTAGTACTAAACACGGTGAAACTGATTCATCTAGGGATTTCGTGAAATCCCTGTAACATATATACACATAAATATAAACGGCTGGTTCCGTCTTTAAACCCCAACGCGTCTGCTAATCCTCTGTATATATCTAGCATAACTGAAGTCTTGGGTAGGTCTGCAGTCTTGGTCATTAGTTCTTCCTCCTCCACTCCAACGGGTTGTTAAGTACTGGGTCTACCTTTTACTACACACAATTCTTGTGGTTCTCTGTTAAGTAAAGCTAACGCTTAAGTATTACTTTAGTTTTTATAATGAGTAAATTGATGTTCCAAATAATTTTATTGTGATTTGTAGCATATTAGTAAGTTCGTGTTAATTTTACAGACTGAAGACGCACTGAACTAATGCGCGAAACGTTTCTTGTGATTAAGTCATGGCTTTTACCTGTTTCACGGACTCCATATAATATATATATTATAATATATATATATATTCTATATATTATATACAGTTTATATAATATATAATATAAATATTATATATATTATAATACCAATATTTATATATATATATATATATATATATATAGTATTAATATAATATATAATATATATATATATATATATATATATATACGGTATATATAAATAAATAAAGTTAAATATATATATATATATTTTATATATATATATATATATATATAATATATATATATATATATATAGATATATATATATTATATATAATATATTATATATATATATCTGCTGAATGTGAATATGTGATGGCATAATAAGGTAACAAAGTCATGTTACACAACATTTCTGAAATTGGAGACATAATTTTACCATTTACTGGTATAAAAAGAAAAATTAATATCTACCCATAATATTACCAACTATTCTCTTTCTCTTATATCATATAAAATACAGTGTGTTTCATCTAATGTAAAAACTTCTCCAAAATTTCTGAGCTGAGACATCCGGTTTCTCAGGTTGAGTCATTTCACGTAATTTCAGTTCTTTCTTCATTAGTATATTTTCACATGCATTCACCTCAGGGATTAATATTGAGTAAACTTACTTCCCATCGACTAAGAACTGAAAACCTACCTATAATGAGGGCTCCAAATTTAACAAAATTCGGGTTTTCTTAAAGGAAAAATCATACTCTGAATCTCAAAACTTGCCTTTCTATAAATTCCCACAATTACTGAAAATGAAGAACACACCTTGTGGTTTTTTCCGGCGATTACAAATGAGACCGATTGATCCTTTGATGTTTCTTAAAAACAATTCTGTCACATCGAGGCAGAACAAAATGACCCTTAATTACCTTCATTCAAAGGAACACAGCGGAAAATCATCTCTGACAGGTTGCCGATTGGGTGACAGCAGAAGTTCCTCCTAAGAAGTCAAATGTCAAACACCACTTTCTCCCGATAAACTATTCGCTCTTACGATGTTACGTGGAACACAAAGAGTGAAAAATCAGTATTTTTTTGTAACACGGCATGTGCTAAACTGAAGAAAACTGGTAATGGGAACCAAAAGGTTTTTTTCTGAAGGATTTCTGCTATAACTGAATTCATAAAAAAGTAATAATATTTGGAAAGGGAAATCATAGTACAATTACTATAATTTGAAATTTTTTCCATCTTGTCAAAATATATCGATACTCCGATTGCCAATGTCGCCAGATAAATCCAATTATTCAAGAGTGAGATACTTGGAAACTGAATATTTATTTATAAATAAATTACCATTAACATTATGCCATCTAATCATAAAATCTGTGCCATCTAATCATAAAATCTGTCTTGTAAAGAAGCTTTAACAATAAGACGTCCAAAGCTACAATTAAAGGTTAACGAAAAAGACTAATTAAAGACCCAATAGCTTTCATTAAAAAGCTACACACAGTGACTTGTACCAATATGGTTAAGACAACTGGCACTTTAAACCAAAAAGCGTTTTACAAGTGATCGCCTGAACCGCCAGGAATCTGAGTAACGACTCATGATCATGCTAAAAAATGTCTCGTACTCTATCAGATAAGAGAAAGGAGCAAATTTTTAAATCGAATAACGACCATTTCGGAATGTCATCCGGAAATGAACATGGCGAAAATCAACAGCTGTCAGAAGACCATGTCTTTGTGTTCTGCGTGTGTGTCACATCGTGTACTTATATATATATATATATATATATATATATATATATATATATATATACACACACACAGACACACACCTATATATATATACACGGGCGCGCGTATATAAGTATAGTATGTTCATATGGAATACAAAAACACTGTATCATAGTTCTCAACCATGTACAGAAGCATCAACTAAAATATACTTTGATTATCGAGCTTGCAGCTTTCGTCAAAGTACATTACTGCAGATCTTTTGTATGCGTATATACACACACATACATATGTGTTTTATATATATATATATATATATATATATATTATATATATATATATATATATATATTCACGTCCCAATTTCTTGACATAATTTGTTAACAAATCAAGTTATATGTTCAGGGATTTGCCGTGTATATCGCTGAGCACATACGGTACTATGAACACACACGCACACACACACACACAAATACACCGTGATTAGTCACAGTCTTACACAAATAAACAAAGTATCGTATTACATACAATTTTGATATGAAAATATACTATACATATACATATGCATATCTCTCTCTCTCTCTCTCTCTCTCTCTCTCTCTCTCTCTCTGTCTCTCTCTCTCTCTCTCTCTCTCTATATATATTATAATATAATAAAATATTATATATTATAGTCATATATTATATATATTATATAAATATATTATATTATATATTATAATATATATAATAATTATAATATATAATAATTTATAATTAGACTAGCACAGATACATAGACGGTGATAGGTATCGCATGGCCTAAAACCATATTTTCTACACACACACACACACACACACGCATATATATATCTATATATATATATATATATATATATATATATATATATATATATATATATATATATATAATATATATAGTTATATATAGTATATTGTAAACAGCAGCAAGTTTTGAGTAAGTTTTGTGAACAGAAAGTTCATCCCCGATTTAGCACTTAAATATATGAATGGAACAATATCTTTTTTTTTATTCATACATAAACACATACATACTACATACACATAACATACATACATTACCCACACATATACATATATACTATACATACACATACACACCCACATATATAATATACCTATATTTGCATATATATACCTTGTGCTATTCGGTCTTTCTTACTATAACAGAGGAAACTTTCAAAGAAAACATCCACATTACCTACTTCACCTAACTATCTAGAAGATTCAACAGCAACGCTAGGAACGAACGTTCGTACGGAGCAAACGCGATCACACACATTATATATGTACTAAGTACGTACACACAGGGGCGCGCACACACACACACACGCACACACTCATATATATATAAATATATGTGTGTGTGTGTCTCACACACACACACACACACACACACATATATATATATATATATATATATATATATATATATATATATATATATATATATACGGTTATTTCCCTTAGCTAAGCGTAGTTCAAGTCCATATTTTCACTGTAACAGAGATCTGCTCATGAGTATATAACCTCGTTCAAGATACCTCCACCTATGCGCTTGATCCATATTCTGTTTTGACTAAAGATTTCATTATTTACATCAGTAGAATACCATTCATCAAATACTTGTCTAATTTTGGAAATGTACACTGGAATCATTAAAATTTTGTCATGATAAATCGTAAGTAACTTGATAAATATCAGAGTAATTATTAAAAACCGCCTAGTCTCATTGACTGGACACATTCTGCGGGCCTCCTACTTCCTTATATATCTTTCCACACTAGGGTTGAGGGACCGTGCTGGCAGAAGCTCACTCTAACGGTCTAACCTAAACACCTAAAAAATACCTACTTATTTTGGAGCTCCTTTGTTTCTAAGGAACAATTTTCTCGCAACTTCTTGCTTACACTGTATTGTATTCAATATGTGTTGATATTCATCATGGTTTTCCACAGGAAAATCTAAGGAATACAAACATTAAAAAAGAAAAAATCTTTAAATCTATGTTGTCAGATCAAGCACTGTGCCGCTTTTGGCCATTCGGTGTTAAAGCCTGAAAAAGGAGAGTTGGAATGGTTCAACAAAAAGATTAAGAAGCCAAGAAAATACAGTAGACGAAGTGCGGGGTTCTCAAGGTGGAACTGAGAATGTTACATTCTTATCTCAAGTAGTCTGAACTTGTATCTAATTCTACTGTTGCTGAAGCGGGAGCATACAAATCTCACGCCGTGATGTCGTCGGTCATGCTGAATGCAACTCTATATATATACATATATATTATATATATATATATTATATATATATATATATATATATATATATATATATATGTGTGTGTGTGTGTGTGTGTGTGTATGTGTATGTGTATATATATATATATATATATATATATATATATATATATATATATATATATATATATATATATATATTTCCAGGAAATCTAAAAGATATGGATATTAAAAGCAACTGCTTAAGTAGTCGGCGGATCAAATGCCCTAGCAGGATACCTATATACTCGTACATAAACACGAACGCACACACACACACACACACACACACACATATATATATATATATATATATATATATATATATTATATATATATATATATATATATATATATATATATATATATTACACATTACACAAATAGGAGACTTCAGCGCTATTTAGATAGGAATCCCTGAAATCTCAGTATATTAAGGTTGCTCCACTTTCATACACCGATATTTCACTAATTATTATGACTTATATTGTATGTATAAGGCACACACACATGAATGCACTATTTTTGCCATAAGGTTCTCGCACTGTCCATGCGATATTTTAACTTCTCTGTCTCAGAACTAACATTGAGATTTTATATTAGATTTTATATTATATTTTATAACGTTAAAAAAAATATCTATTAAGAAAGCATATTGATAGGAAACTTCAATGCTGTTTAGATAGGAATCCTGAACTCCCAGTATATCATGATCGCTCCACTGTCATACACCGATATATAGTACGTATCGGACAAAGAAACAGACATAAATGCACTATTTCTTGCCAAAAATACCTCCCACTGTCCATGTGATACTTTAACATATGCCTTGAAACCAAAAATTAAGTTTTATATGGCAGTTTATAAACAACATAAAAAATTATCCGGTTATGAATCAGTTATAATTCAGTCTATTGACTTATTTCCTAAATTGGGAAATGGTTCTCATGTTTACGTCAAAAATTTTATCATTCTCATGTTTACGTAAAAATGATAAACACAAGCATGGAAAATTATGATATAAAAACTGAAAATGGATTAAGTAGCTCAGTAATGTTTCGAAAAAACACACTTGTTATCACAATCGTTCTTATTGGCATTATTAAACTTCCCTGTAACGTTTGGATGAAATTTATAGTGGTAACCATAGTTTTTATAACTACCATCTCTCGAAACACAAACAAGTGCGAGAAGGGCCGGCTAAAGATTCCCGAGCGAGAGAGACTGCCCGCTTTAGTTGGGTTCCGTGAAAACCCACTGAGCCTCTGAAGACCTATGCAGTGAATTATACACTTAATAGTTATTCGACTGCATTGGGTTACAGCCTGAGAAACGTGCTTTTAAGTATGTATATATATATATATATATATATATATATATATATATATATATATATATATATATATATATATATGTGTGTGTGTGTGTGTGTGTGTGTGTTTATGTGTTTTCTAACTTAGATGTCATTAAGTTCTAATCATTATTTAAGTTTTTACATTTTAATGTGAAATACTTACGTGTTATATTCTTATATAATTAACTTTTGGTCTCCTCACCGGTGGTTATCTTGGTGTATTTTGTTGGCTAACTACTGTTTTGTATTTTGCAAACTGTATTGGTTACGTGGCTGGGCTCTCTCGATATCCGAGGGATTGAGGTTTACTCTTGAAGGAGTTTGCCTTAGTGTATTTCTGAACCCCCAAACTTGAAGGGTGCTTCTGTTGCTGCCGGATTTATTCCTCGCCTTATTTGAAAGCTGCTTCTAGACGCTGGATAGCTCTCTTTACATTATCTTGCCCTGCAAGTCTGCAATATTCTGCAATTTGTGCACTGAACCCTTGGTTCAGTATAAGCCAAGGGGACCTCCTTGTCCCAAGACAATAATATTTATACCTGTCTTTTATTATTGTTATCACGGCCATTATTCCACTTCTGACGTCGTGAGTGGACATCGTGGAACCATGCCAACCAATTTTCCCTGCCACCCTGAGTTGCTCTCCAGACATGGAGAATAGTTAATTCAATTTTCATTTGAGGAGTCTTCAAATCGTACGGTTTATAGTGTATTTGTCAGGATATTATTAATTTTCGATTACCTCCTCCCTTCTGGACCCCATCTTCTTTTTGTAGTATGTATGTGTTGATGACCTGTCTTTAATTGTGTATTGTTTTCTTTTATAGGAATTTAAGAGTGTTTCATTAATTATTGTATTATTGAGGTTCAGGTGTTATTTCTGTCTTATAATTATGTATTAAAATTAGTTATTCATATGAGTATTTTCATGTCCTCTTGCATTGACTTTGTACATTGTATGTATTATTCCATTCCACATATAGTGGACTTAATACTGGTTTTTGGTGAATACTATCTGCTAAATGTTTAGTGTATAGTGTGGCGGTCAAACATGCCATCAAATAGATAAATAATATATATATATATATATATATATATATATATATATATATATATATATATGTGTGTGTGTGTGTGTGTGTGCGGGTTATTCTTATTTTCCAAGGACAACTGAAGTTCTACTGAAGGTATGTGAACTTCCGCCAGCAAATTAGCAACATTTTAGCCTTGTTGCATCAAACAGAGAAACACCAAATAATAATTAAACCATTTCTGAAATTCCA